>NC_060271.1:17633059-17694038 GCF_021613505.1 Equus quagga | reverse complement strand
CGGGGGTGGGCCGCACCCCGAGGCCCACGGGGGCCGGCGCGAGGGCGACCGGCAGCGCGGCAGCGGCCACGCGCGTCGGAAGGACTGAGGCGCCCGGAGACGCCGGGCTGCGGCCCAGGAGGCGGGGCGCCCGGGGGGCCTGGCCGCCGCCGGCCGGGTGCATCCTCGCCTGGGTCTGCGGGGAGCGGGGTCAGGGCATCCCTCCCGGGGCGGTCCCCCGAGCTCCACTCCCGGGGGTGCTGCTGGGAAAGGCCACCGGGGGGGGGGGTGCGTGGATCTGGTGCCGCAGCCCCCGCCCGAGGCCGCCTCTCGTTGGGAATTTGGAAAAGACCCACGTCCACTTCTCAGGCTGAGGGTCCTCTGGGCTCCCGAAGCAAGCCTACGTGAACGGTGGGCGTTTTTTGAAGCATCATTGTGTTGAGTGGGGGATGTGGTCTGTCTCTGAAAGGCTGGGAGAGAGCAAAATCAGTTACCACCCAGTTCTTCTCTAAAGAGACACCGTCTGGAGCTGAAAGCTTCAAGAAAGGGCGCTCTCACGCCCCCATCTCTGGTCCTAGCAGCGTTCGAGGCCGATCTGGTGAGTAGGAGGCCACGCTGTGTGTCTGCAGTCTCCATGTCCGAGGGAGGCGCGGCTGGGAGCAGTCAGAAGGGGCATCTGCGAAAGGAAGCTTCTGGGGCATTAGCCGTTCCATAAGCAAGATGCGAAAGTTTCTTCACTTTGTAACAGGACATTGACTTTTTATATATTCAGGGGCAGGGTATTTTCCACTGCTCCAATCCGGTGTAGGATGCAGCTCCTTTCTCTGGATCAGTCACAGCTGGGAAGAAAAAAAAAAAAAAAAAAAAGGAGCCCATAAGCCTTTCCTCACAAACTTAAAAAAGTTGGGCCGGCTCCCTTTCCACGGAGCTAGGACTGTGCTTCGGGCCCCGCCTACACTGGACCTGGTCACTGGGAGGCAGCTGCTCAGATGCCGGAGGCTTGGACGAGAGGATGGATTTGGGCTGTTTCCAGATTTGCCTGTTCAAACCGTTCTGTGTAGTCCTCGTTGGATTGGAAGTCCTATGTTTCCTCCATTTGAAGACATACCTCTCTCCCCCTATTTTAACATTTCTGAAACCAGGATGCATCTTAACAGAGGGGTCAGAAGGACTCACCAGCTGCTGGGCATCTGCGTGGCTGGTGACGTGTCTGTCACCGCTCGCCCACGTGAAAATGCAGCTGTGTGATTATTCTGTCAGTTGAGATACTTGAAATGAACTTTAAATTTAGATCTCTAATTGCTTTTAAAAATAACTTAAAAAGATAGCACTATGATACAGTGTTAAAGCAAAAAGTTTATAATGTCTATTAGGGGTTTACTGTATGCTCGACATTGTCTCAATTAGTCAACGTTGCAACCCCATGAAGTGCAATTATTATCCCCATTTTATAGATGAAGAAACTGAAGCTCAGAAAGATGAAATGGCTTAGAGCTTTTAAGTGCAAGGGTCAGGATTCTAACCCAGGCTGTCTGATTTCAAAGCCTGCGCTCTTAAATCCCAAGTCTGTATCTAGGCACAAGTTGCCTGCAGCATACAAAGAGGGGAGTCAAGGCACGGTCTGTGCATGTTTGTGTATCTTTGGCTATTTGTGTATGGATGTGTGGGACTGGGAGAATGAGCCACATCCAAGAGCATTGATTATGTTTATTCCCACATTGATGCCAAATCTTTGTTTTTGGATCTTTTGCAGTTTTAAATCTTATCTCTGCAAGTTCTGGAGTTCCCGCTGTCTGACCGACCCTTCTGGATCCCTCCTCTCCTGCCTTTTGCTCCTCCAGAAGAATATAGAGGCATGCCCTCAAACCTGCTTGGCTGGCTGCCTCCCACGGAGGCGGTACTTAATTTAAGAGGGGAGTCAGTTTTTCAGAGTTGTTGAAGTCACATCAGCCTGTAGGAGCCCCCGGGTTCTGGTGCTACAGGGACACACCAAAGTCCTCAGGGCAGGGGATTGTGATCAGAGGAGGACCACACAGCTGTGAAGCCTCTCAGGAGAGGTTCTAGCAGTTTCCTCACCAGAAGTGGACCAGCCCAATCGCTTGGGTGTCATCATGCTGCAGCGGCTCCTGATCACCCTGCCCGCCGAGGCCAGCACCTGGGTGAAGTTGCACCATCCAAAGATGGCCAAGGAGGGGGCGCCCCTGTGGGACGACGTGACTAAGATGTTTGAAGGAGAAGGTGAGAATAGACTGATGGAGGGGACGGAGAGGGAGGAGGGAGGTCTCATTTGTGTGTGAAAAGGTCAGTACACACTTCCTTGAGGTGGTCTCTTGGGGAGAAAATTGGGGGAAAGCGGGTCTTTGGGGTGCATGCTTGTGGCTTTTGGGAAGAGGATAGCTGTGAGGGAAATGTTGTTGGGCTCTCAGCACAAGCTCCTTGCGACATGTGTACCGTGCTGTTCCCATCTCCTGTCCTCAATTACAACACACAGCAGGAAGACAGCATGCAGGTGTGTTCCCCACCAGCGGCTCCTGGTGTGTGAATGGGATTCACCAACAGTGGGGTCAAAGGTTTCTTCCCTCTTAAGCCCTCCAGTGGTTTTCCTTCACAAGTTGCAGTCATTTTAGCCCTAAACCAGTCTTTTTCACAAGTATCAGTTCTTTCTTTTCATCTTTTGCTGAGAGGAAGAAATGACACTTGATTACTCTCATTTTACCTTGAAATATATGGGTTCACTGGGGAAACATGTTGAAGATTACATGTTATTTAGTGGTCTGGTGAGGATGGATGGACAGGAATTCATGTGTCTCGTGTGGTCTCTTGGTAAATACCTTTAACACTTCAAACTCAGCCACATTTATTGTGTTCTAGCTGTGTCAGGCAGGGACTTTGCTAAGCATCTTGAGAGCCGGAAAAATGGATGATGATCTCTAATGCTAATTCCTAATTGATGGAGATAGTCATGTACCCAGATCGCAATAATGGAAGGTAGCCTAAGACAACGCTATGGTGACGTTCTTTGGGAATACACGAGACAAGAAACGTTCTTCTGACTGTACTTATCTGAGAAATTGTCACAAAGCAGATGGCACTGAATTGGGCCTTGAAGGATGGCTAAGTTTTTTATAGAAGATTTGGGGAACGGATACAAAAGTGGGTATCTTGAAGAGTCGTTCACAGCACACTAGTCTAACAGAGTTAAGAATGTGATGGGTGTATGTGTCCCGCATATGAAGGGGACAGTGGTTAGAGGAAACCAATGTCTTTTAGTCCACAGGAGAGTGTTTGGATTTCTCCTTCTTGTCTCAAACCTTTAGTCAAAGGAGAAGCCTGGTAGATCTGTGCTTTTGGACCAGCACTGACCATTGGGAGACATTGATGCCTGAAGCAGTGCACGGCAGGTGCTCATTAAGGAGGCTTTGGGCTGTTCTTGTGTTGCTCCAAATGTCCCTCTTTGTGAATGTGTTGAGAGAGGAGCCACGTTCAGCAAGTCTCTTGAATAGACCTGCATAGAAATAGAAAAGCAGGACACTTTTTCTGTTTGGGGGTTTTGGCGAGATGCAAACCTCATGGCTCTTCTCCTTCCCCAGCTCTGCTGTCTCCAGATGCTGATGAGACCCAGGGAGAAAGTTTAAAGGATGAAGTGACCTCTGGGCCCCTGACAGCAAAATCCCAGGTGGGTTGGAGTTCCCTCTCATTTTCTTGACATGCTTCTTGGTTTTTGTTTTTTAAAAGATTTTTATTTTTCCTTCTTCTCCCCAAAGCCCCCTGGTACATAGTTGTGTGATTTTTTTAGTTGTGGGTCCTTCTAGTTGTGGCATGTGGGACGCCACTTCAGCATGGCTTGACGAGTGGTGCTAGGTCTGCGCCCAGGATCCGAACCAGTGAAACCCTGGACCACTGAAGCAGAGTGCACAAACCTAACCACTTGGCCACGGGGCCAGGCCCTGCTTCTTGGTTTTGAAGGCTATAACTTGCCTTTTTTGAAGAAGAAGAGGGTGTTGAGCCTAACAAATTCAACCTAGGGAGCTCAGTGCAAGATGTTCTCATGCAGAAAAGCGAGCCACAGTGGTGGCAATTTCCCTACTCACGTGGCCTCCCTCTGTGTAACTCTTGTTTCTTTCTTTTTTTTAATTGAGATAAAAGTGACATATAACATTATCAAAAATATGGAATGCTTCACAGATTTGCATGTCATCCTTAGGCCAGGTGCCATGCTAACCTTCTCTGTATCATTTCAGTTGTTGTAACTCTTGTTTCTGGCCAACATCTGCATCTAACATTGTGCCAGTTTCTGTAGAGAAAACAAAATGAGTGATAGAATTCTAGCCCCTCAAAACCAACAGATACCTTGGGGATCTAAGATAAACTTCAATTTGGGGGAGTATTTTGTACTCAAAAGCAAACTTTGTAAGTGAGAAGGAAGTTCTGACATTCTTAGTGATGTACACAGATCACTGGTGAACTTCTTGAGGTGCCCCTTAGTGTGGTATTGGCAGCAGAAGTCATACTGCAACCGACAGAGAAGTGAGTGGAGAAGAAATGGGCAGGCCACATGGCGCACGCGTTAGACAGGCGGGGCGGGTACAACAGACTTTTGAAAATGGTGTCCTCACTGCCTGGTGGAAGCACAAGTGAAATAGAAGGAAAATTGTAGAGTAAATGAGAAAGGAAGACTCTTATTAAAGAGGAGACGTTATTCGAGGACAGAAGAGTTTTAAATCAAAAGAACTTGGGTTCTGAAATTAGACAGTACACAATTTGAATTCTCTCTTTTGTTTACTTGCTTGGTGATCTGGGGCAATTTTTTTAGCCATTTACAATCTTGGTTTCCTCAGCTAATTCAGATGCTAATGCCTTCTAGGATTGAAATGCATTCCAGAGTTATTTATAGTAATATGGAAGAAATAATAATGGTCTCATTATTTAAAGAGTTACCTTGTTTCTGCATTCCACTTACCTGGAATTTCTCACTTTCCTGGCATTTATCAAAAACTAATGGGATTCTTAGCACTGGGAAAAGATTAAATTTTTTTAAATTAAGGTATAATTTGCATATAGGAAAATACACTTAAGAATGCATACAGTTCTATTTTGACATCTGTTTACCCCAGGTAGCCAAATCAAGTCATGGAATATTTCCACCATCTCGGAAAGTTCCCTCAGGCCCCTTTCCAATTAAAACTCTGCTTTGTCCCCTGTAGAGAGTACCTAGGACCTCTGTTATTTCTTACAACTTCATGTAAATCTACAATTATCGCAAAATAAAATGTCTAGTTAAAAAAAATGTATATTCTGCAGTTGTAAGGTATATTGTTGTTTAAATGTCAATTAGGTTAAGTTGGTCGATAGGTTGTTCAGATCTATATCCTTGATGAGTTTTTGTCTACATGTTGTAGAGGTTACTGAGAGAGGAATGTTAAAATGTCTAAATCATTGTGGTTTTGTCTGTATCTCTCGGTAGTTCTGTCAGTTCTGTTTTATTTGTTTTAAAGCTCTGTTATCAGATGCATAAATGCATAGGGTTGTCGTCTTCTTGATGAACTGACCCTTATCGTAATGAAATGTCTCTCTTTATGCCTAGTAATGCTCCTTTTCCTAAGTCTTCTTTGTCTGATTTAATATTGCTCCTCCAGTGTTCTCTTTGTTATTGCTTGTATGATATAGCCTTTTTCATTCTTTTGCTTTTACCTATCTGCATCTTTATATTTAAAGTGTGACCTTCTTAAACATAGCTGGGTCTTGCTTGTTTAGCCCAGGTAAATGGACTAAACGAACATGTTTAGTCCTAACATGTTTTGTCCGTGTAAGGGGATACAACAAACAGTAACAGTTAACATGATCATTGATAGGGTGGGATTTAAGCGTATATTCTTGTTCTCGTTTGCTGTTTGTCCCATCTATTCTTCTTCATTCCTCCTCCTCTGTCTTCTTTTGGATTGCGTAGTTTTTTAGTATTCCGTTTTATGTCCTCTAAGGACTTTTTAGCTATACTTCCTTGATTTGTTTTTAGTGGTTTCCCTAGCCATTAACATAGGCATTTTTGACATATCACAGTTGAATTATCATACTGTTTCACATATATATGAATTCCTTATATTTCCATTCACTCTTTCCTGTCCTTGTGTATTGCGATCATACATTTCACTTTGCATGTTATAAACCCCACAATACATTGTTTTTATTTTTGCTTTTAACAGTAAATTGTTTCATAAAAAAATTAAGAGAAGGAGGGGCTGGCCCGGTGGTGCAGTGGTTAAGTGCACACGTTCCGCTTCGGTGGCCTGGGGTTCACCAGTTCGGATCCCGGGTGCGGACATGGTGCCCTTGGCAAAAGCCACACTGTGGTAGGTGTCCCACATATAAAGCAGAGGAAAATGGGCACGGATGTTAGCTCAGGGCCAATCTTCCTCAGCAAAAAGAGGAGGATTGGCAGCAGATGTTAGCTCAGGGCTAATCTTCCTCAAAAAAAAAAAAAATTAAGAGAAGGAAAAAAAATGAGTGTTTCATATTTGCCCAACTATTTGCCAATTCAGGCACTTTTCCTTTAGTTCCACGTTCTATCTGGTATCATTTCCCTTCAGCTTAACAAGGTCGTTTAGCATTTCTTGTAGCATGAGTGTTCTGATGTTAGATTCTCACAGCTTTTGTGGATCTACAGATGTCTCTATATTCTATTCCTAAAGGAGAATCTTTTACCGCATATGGAATTCTAGGTTGACCCCACTTGTTCTTTTAAGCACTTTAAAGATGGTCCATTATCTTTTAACTCATGTTATTTTGGATAAGTCAGCTGCTGTTCTTACTCTTTCCTTACGTGTGATGTGTCTGCTTGGTTTTTTTTTTTAATACCAACTATTCTTTCTTGGTTTTTTTGTTTGTCCTTTCCTATCTTCTTTTGACTACTTTTACGATCTTCCCTTTTATCTTTGCTCTTCAGCATTTTTACTATGATGTGCATTGTGTGGTTTTCTTTGAATTTATTCTTTTTGGGGTTTTCTGAGCTTCTTGGATCTGTGGGTTGAGTTTTTTTCCATCAAATTTAGAAGTTTTTCAGCCTTTATTTCTTCGAAAATTTTTTCTGGCCATTCTCTCATCTCCTTCTAAGATTCTAATTACATGTATATTAGACTATTTGATATTATCTCAGGTTCTTTTTCTCTTTCTGCTTCAGTTTGAATAATATCTATGGACTTGCCTCAAGTTCCACTGATTTTGTCTTCATCAGAGTCCAATCTACCGTGAAGCCCATCCAATGGATCTTTCAGATATTGTTTTTTTCAATTGTAGAATTTTTATTTAGTTCTTTATCTCCTCAAATCCCCATGTCTTCACCTATTCTCTCCATATTTCATTGTAAATTATTTAACCTATTTTAATAGTTACTTTAAATTTCTTGTCTGCTAATTCCAAAGATTCGGTCACCTGTAGATTGGCTTCTGTGGATTTTTATTTTCTTGATTACAGGTCAGATTTTCTTCCTTCTTCACATGTGTAATATTTTTTTTAGCGTAGTTCCAATACTGTGTATAAAAGAACAGTGGAGGATGAAGTGTGTATACATATGGATATATATACATTGTTTGTTTTGTTCTGTTTATTTCCTAGACGCTCTAAGCCCTTTCCTCTGTTTGGTGGTTAAGGTGAAAGTCTGATTACTCATATTCTTCCTAGAGCTGGGGCTGAGCTCTGGGTGAAATACAGCTTTAATATGATTCCCTTTACTTCTGGGATTAACCCAGGTACCAGTGCCCCATGCCACCACTGCTGAGGAGCTGACCTTTTTTTATCTTTTCAGTATTTGAGCCAGGAAGGGGTTAGACTATAGTTCCAGGCAGTTTTGTTCATCTTTGCATTAAACTCCAGCAGGGCCCCAGAATTTAAGCTCAGCAAGGATGCAATGGTCTTGTAATTCTATAATACATACAATAAATGTTAAAAGTCTCTCTCTCTCTCTCCTGCCCCAACCTCTCTGATCTCATTTTCTTCCACTCTCCACTTCATTAACCTGCCTCAGGCCTTCCTGTTCCCCAGACAAGCCAAGGATGCTCTCACCTTAGGTCCTTTGTACCTGCCTGGAACACTCTCCCCTCACATTTCCATATGACTCTCCCTCACTGAATTCATATCTCTGGACCCCTTTTAGAGAGGTCTTCCCAGCTACCCTACATAAAAGATCATCCTTCCCCTCACTATGACTCTCCCTTCCCCTTATCCTGCTTAATTTTTTTCTAAGGCGCTTATGACCATCTGTCCTTCTACTTATTTAATTATTGATAGTAATCTCCAAATAGATCCAGAGGAGGCTCCCAGTAAAACTGGTTTAGCCTCTCGCAGAACTTAGAATACCATCAGAACTCCTTGGACCTTGATGGAGGTGGTCTCTGGCTGAAAAGGATCATATTTGATGTTCTAGGAACTGTTGACCTTCAAGGACATATCTGTGGACTTCACCCAGGAGGAGTGGGGGCAGCTGGCCCCTGGTCACCGGAATCTGTACCGGGAGGTGATGCTGGAGAACTATGGGAACCTGGTCTCAGTGGGTAAGGATGGGTGAAACATACATCCAGAAACCTGCCCATTATAGAAGAGTCATTATTTCTACATCATTAAGTGTTGTGGATTCCCTGGAGCTTGGCTTTGGGTTCTATATTAGAGATGTCTCATTTTGAAGATCAAGCCGGGGCATAGCTGATTCCCCTTCCTTGGGGAACAGTTTTACTTTGTAGAGCTACAATAGAGAGACATGCTGTGTTGCCCTTTCCATTTCAGAGACCCTGAATACCAGAGGACTGGAACTAAATTCTGGGGATGGTTCTTAGACTGAAACATAAGCATTCATATTCTTTTTTAACTCCATAAGCAGGATATCAACTTTCCAAACCTAGCGTGATTTCCCTGTTGGAGAAAGGAGAAGAGCCATGGATAACAGAGAAAGAAGGCTCAGGAGATCCCAGTTCAGGTGAGACCAGGGGAAATGGTACCTTTTAATATATAGGCCAGAGTGCTCCAAGCCTTCCTAGGCCGTGGGGAAGGCTGAGACTGGACAGGGCATGTCCTAAACCCAATTTCACCCCTCCCTCTGTCACCCCTTTCCTCACTTACCCTTGCAAAAGTCTCTCTGGAGTTGGAGGGAAGAGAAGTCTTATCTTTTTAAGGTTAAACTTGATTTCCCCTCTTTCTTCAGTGTCCTAAAGGCTGCCAATCAGAAGCTCCTTTCTCTAAGCAGTCACATGTCCATGGTCTTTTCCCACAGAAGACAGATCTCTTTTCAGGACTGTCCTCGCATTCTACAAAGCTTTAATTTTCTTTCTTGGATTCTATTTCCACTTCTCACCAATTTCATTTTACAATCCCATTTTCAATTCTTTCACTCATTTTAACTCACACATCTTAATTTTTTGTAACAACTACTTTACGAAAACTCCTGCAAGAGAAATTACAGGATTCCTTCTCACCAAATCAGTGGTCTTTAACAATCTCCTTACACTTTGCTTTTATTATGAAATATTTTAGACATTCATAAAGGCATAGAGAACATTATAACAAATTCCTATGTAGTTTCCACCTAGATTAAGAAATAAAACAGAGTTCACCCTGCTGTCCCCCTGCCCCGACCTTTTGAAATAACCAACTCTTCTGATTTGAAATATCACCATTCCATGTGTCTTCCTACTTTTATTACATGTGTATATCCCTAAACAATATATAGCATGGTTTTGCATGTTTTTATTCTTTAAAAATTGGTATATACACTTCTTCCACTTGCTTTTCTCATTCAACACTGTTGATGTTTATCCGTGTTGTTCTAGTTCATTCATTTCCATTGAATTAATAAACCACAATTTATTTCTCCGTTTTTCTGTTGATAGACAATGGTACTGTTACCAAATTTGGGGGTTACAGAGATGCTGCAGTAAATCTTCATGTATATATCTTCTTGTGTACCTATGTAAGTGTTTCCTGGAGAGATTTGGTAGAAGCAAGATAGTTGGCTCATGGAGTCTCTGCAGCTTTGTTTTGCTGGGTGTTACCAAATTGCTCTTCAAAGCAGTTGCACCAGTTTGAACTCCCAACAGCAGGTTTTAGGAGTTTCCAGAACTCAGCATCGTTGTTGAGACTTGGCATTGCAAAACTTTAAAAGTTTTGTAAAGGCAGGAGGTGAATATCGTATCTTGTTTCTTTTATTTTCCTGAATACTAATGAAGGGAAGCATATTTTTCATGTTTATTGACCATCCATCTAGGATTTCTCTTCTGTAAATTACTTGTTTATATCCTTTGCCAATTGTTCTATTATTGCTTATCTTTTCTTATTGATTTATAGAAATATATATATACGATATATTATCCTGTATTTTTAAAATTTTGCTTTTCATATTTATGTTTAATTAGGTTTGATTCACCTGGAATTTATTTTGTATGTAGTGTGAGCTGAGGATCTAATTTAACTTTTTCCATGTGGATAATCAGTCCAGGAACCCTTTGTTTAATAGTTAATGCCACTGTCACCTGTCAAGTTTCCTTCTATGCTTGGGTCTGTTTCTGGGCTCTCTCTATTCTGTTCCACTTTTCTATTTTTTTATCCCCACTCTAATGCCGGGCTATCTTAATTACTGTATTTCATAGTGGAACTCAATATCTGGTAGAGGTGCTTCTCCTACCTTGTTCTTCAGAATTGTCCTGGCTGTTCCTAGCCCCTTGTTTTTCCATACAAATTGTGTAATGAGTGCATCAAATTACACACACACACAAATGCTCTGGTGGTATTTTGATTGGAATAGAATCAAATTTATAGATCAATTTTTGGGGGAATTACTATTATGGTATTGAGTCCTTCTATCCCAGAACAGGGTATATTGCTCCATTTATTGATAATTTCCTAATTTTTTTTCCAAAAAAGTTTTAGGATTTTCCCCATAAAGGTCTTGTACATATTACATCTTTTTTGCTAGATTGATCTTGCAGACCTTATAGTTTGTTGCTATTGTAGATGGTGTATTTTTTTAAATTACATTTTCTGTTTGTTGCTGGTATGTAATAACACAATTGATTTTGTGTATTGCTCTTATAGCCAGCCACCTTGTTTCACTCTGTTATTAATTCCAGTAATTTTTTTTGTCTCTCCTCCTGGGTTTTTTCTTCTTCAGCTTATAATAATGAAAGTAATAACAAAAGCTACCCTGAATGTTCTTTGCCTGTCTCTGGATGAAATCTTGATGAGATCCCATAGATGGCCTAGTCCTTTTAAATAATAAGACAGTCTGATTTTAGTAAAATGTTTAGTTCAATGCAATAGTAAAAACTGCCAACTTTGTTCAAAGTTAAATCTTCTCTTCTGCTCGAGCTTGGGCCTGATTCAGCTTGGGTATTGAACTGGGGAGGGGGACACTGATGCTTCCTCTCTCTTTCCCTGTCTTCTCTCCCTCCTCCCCTACTCAGGACCAGAATGAGGGGCCAGGAGAACACAGACTCTATTATTGCCTCTGTTCATTTGGAATTTGGAAGCGCTAATGATCCTTTTGTGTTGACCAAAAACTCCTAAAGAAGTTATACCTTTCAGGAATATGGAGCAGTCAGTTGAAATACTAGTGATGGGTACAACAAATTAGCAAGTGAGAAAA
This sequence comes from Equus quagga, assembly GCF_021613505.1. Lineage (NCBI taxonomy): Eukaryota > Metazoa > Chordata > Mammalia > Perissodactyla > Equidae > Equus > Equus quagga. Next base: position 17,682,436 of record NC_060271.1, on the reverse strand, counting down.
ACAGTCAGAATTTTGAAGGTTAAAGGATGTTTTCATAGAACATAGCACCAGTAGCAACATAGCAGTCTGGGTTTTTTTGGTCTCCTTTACATAAATAACACTTCCAGGGACAGATTAATGACCATAGGAAACAGCAATGTGTAAATAGTAATACAAGTTTCAATGAAAGACAGCTTAACGTTCTTGTGAATGTTCTTATTTTGAACGTTATTTTTTGTACTAGTGTCTCTCTTTCTACTGCTGGAGTGAGGAGAAGGACATCTTTTTATCTTTCTGAAATTGTTTTCCAAAAGTAGTTGTCGATTAAAGAGATGTATTATTAAGACATAGCTCTGAAATTTCATTATTTAGTATTATGAGAAAGAGCAGGACTAAAATGCTCACATTTTCTCTACATATAAAATCACACTTTTACCATGTTCACTGTTTCTTAATTTCCCACTACCTCTCTGGGTTGCCTAGCCATATTTAAATATAATAAAAACCTCCTGTACTTTATATGTATTAGTATCTATATCTCTATTCCACACCCACTACAATAATTGATTTTTCAAAGCATAATGAATATGAGTTATTTGCATTTTTTCCATTTCCTCCAGACTTGAAGAGTAAACCAGAAACCAATATATCAATTGCAAAGAATGACATTTTACAGGAAGAGTTATGTCATGGCATTATGATGGAAAGGCTCATGAGGGATGATGTCATTTATTCTACATTGAGAAAAGTCTCCAAATGTGATGATGAGTTAGAAAGGCACCAGGAAACTCATAGAAGAGACGTGAGTCAAGCCATCTCAATCCACAAGAAGAGAGGCCAAGAAACTAACAAATTTGGGGAAAACGTTGTGAGTTCAAATGTTGTCATAAAACAGAGGCACCGTAAATGTGACACACTTAGAAAGAGGAACAGATTCAAATTAGATATGATTAATCATCCAACAAGTTACATAAGAACAAAAACTTATGAATGTACTATATGTGAAAAAATCTTCAAACAACCCATTCACCTCACTGAACACATGAGAATTCATACTGGTGAGAAACCTTTCAGATGTAAGGAATGTGGAAGGGCCTTTAGTCAAAGTGCATCCCTTACGACACACCAGAGAATCCATACTGGTGAGAAACCCTTTGAATGTGAAGAATGTGGCAAAACCTTCAGACATCGCTCATCTCTCAATCAGCATCACAGAACTCACACTGGGGAGAAACCCTATGTATGTGATAAATGTCAGAAAGCTTTCAGCCAGAACATTAGCTTGATCCAACATTTGAGAACTCATTCTGGAGAGAAACCCTTTACGTGCCATGAATGTGGGAAAACCTTTCGACAGGTTAGACACCTTAGTGAACATATAAGAATTCATACTGGGGAGAAGCCCTATGCATGCACTGCATGTTGTAAAACCTTTAGTCATAGAGCGTATCTAACGCATCACCAGAGAATCCACACCGGGGAGAGACCCTACAAATGTAAGGAATGTGGGAAAGCCTTTAGGCAGAGGATACACCTCAGCAACCATAAAACTGTTCATACAGGAGTGAAGGCATATGAATGCAGCCGCTGTGGGAAAGCCTACAGGCATGATTCATCCTTCAAGAAACATCAGAGACATCACACAGGAGAAAAACCTTATGAATGTAATGAATGTGGAAAAGCCTTCAGCTATAACTCATCACTTACCCGACACCATGAAATACACAGGAGGAATGCCTTCCGAAGTAGTGTGTAAAAGCAGATTATTCAACATAAAAACAAAAGCCAAGTCTAAATCAATGATTCTACACTTTTAAATTTCAGGACTCTAAATTTGCAGAATTACTATTATGATGCCAACTTTTCATTTTGCCTATCGTGTAAATAAACAGTATGTTGATAGCTGCTATCTACTAACACCTCCATACAAAGTGCTTACAAATAAAGGATGGTCCTTTGAATTAAATTCAGCAATATGGAAAATTCACACATTATTATTATTTTTCTGATTTCATGGTAGATTAATAAGTTATTCTTCCTGAGCGTTCACTGATTTACAGACCAGCATTTGGGAACTACTGTTTAAAATATCACCACCCCTATTTTTTTAATTAAAATTTTATTTTTTTTTTAATGGGGAAAACTTTCACATGGTATAAAGTTCAAAAGGCACAGACAGCTATATAAGTGAAAAGCCTCCTTGTTCCTTCGCTCACCACAAATTTCTCCCTAGAGGCAACCATTTTTTGTAACTGATTTTTTGGTGTACTCTTCCAGAGATTTTTCTATTTAAATCCAAGACAATACAAATATACAGTTTTTCTTTTTAAGCATAAATGGCAGCCTCCTATACAAACACATCTGCACATTACTTTTATTACTTAACCATATATCATGGAGGTCATTCCACATCTGTAGATAAAGTGCCTACTTATTGTTTTTTATAGCTGCGTAGTATTCCCTGACTTGAATGTAATTTATTTAGCCCGTTCACAGTGGATGGACTTTGGATTTTCAACTTTTTGTTTATATAATGTTGCAGTGAATAGTCTTGTACATTTTCATTTCTCACGTGTAGGCATACGTGCAGGGTAAATTCCTAGAACTGGAATTTCTGTGTTAGAGAGTATGTGCATATGTATGATGGATACTGCCAAATTGACCTTCATAGAGGTTGGACCAATTTATTTTCCCTCAGCAAGATACAGAACTGTAGGAGCCATATCTGGTGCTGAAGCATCTCCTGGACCAACAGCCATATCAGCCGTCAAAGAAGTATCAGCTTTTTATCCTAATAACATAGTCTAGAAGTACCAGCTGAGCTGCGTTCCAAAAAGAGCAGGACTTGCTGTCTCTGAAACCAAAGAGAGGTCTGCATTTTACCAAATAGCAGCCAAGCCACCAAAGCCTCAGCTGGAAAAGGAGAAGACATCTCTCCACCAACTGTTCCAGTCCCTGATTTCTGAGGATGGAACCCTCTGAAGAATGAGAGTTCCCTTAAAGAGACTGATCCACCTGCCTTAGCAAATATAATCTTGGCTGCAACCCTTTTGTTCGGAATGGAGGAAAACTGACAGTTAAGTCATGGTACTTAAGATGGCAGGATCTATTGTGGATGATCAACTGACCATATGTAGCATTTTCCGGGATGATTATGTTAGTGAGTTATAGTTAACACATGGCGGGAGATGGAAAAGAGGTAGGACATGACTTTCTAATTAATAAACATTAATTAGTGAATGAGAGCATTAATTAGCTAACATTGTTTATTATGTTGTGAAAACTGAGCACCAAGGTCAGGACCACAGTGATTTTGTACATCTTCATTTTTCATTCTGGTAAAGTTTTATTAAAGTTTTAGTGATTCTGTGGAATGTTGATGGTTTCCTCTCATCTCCACCCCACAACCACTACTCCAGTTAGAAACCAAAGCCTGGCACTTAAGAGCCCCCATTATATCTAGTCCTACCTTATAGCTTCATCTCCCAGTTACTTTTCTCCTTCCCATATGGGCTCTGACTACATTCAATATAATCATAAAGTTGCAAGTAACAGAAATCAACTAGGGCTATTTAGGTCTCAAAGAGGGGTGTTATTAGAGTGATATTGGGCTAGCTCCTGTAATTCAGGAGGTGTGATACATTCTAACAGTGGACTGGGACCAGAATCTGAAGCACTTTGGAAAATCCAGGCAGTTTTCTCTCCACCACTCCCCTCTGCTTCTTGTGTCGTCTTCATTCTGGCTTTTTTTTTTTTTTTTTAACATTTAATTGCCTATCATGGTTACCATCAGCTCCAGCTTTTACATATATTCAGTTTCCATCATCCAGAGAAAAGCTGTCTTCTCTTTCTCATTTCCAATCTCAAAATCCTGGGGAAGGTCTCTTATTGGTCCAGCTAGGTCAGGTGCCCACCCCTAAACAAGGCAATTGTAGACAGATCTCAGCTTCTGTGGGAACTATGTGGATGGTGTGGTGGTGAATGGGGAGCTAGAGAGGCAAGAGAAGAGAAGAAAGGGTTACTGTTCATAGAATTCCAAGTCCTATCTACTCTTCAATGCCAGCCCATAGGATCAGAATTTTAGAATTGGAAAGGTGCAGGAATTCACCTAATCAAAATGCCTCACTTTATAGATGAAGAAATGGAGAATCTCATTCTGTAGTTACTCATGTTTTTTCACCTCAGCCACATTTTTGAGCATTTTTTTCCTCCAAGTTTGTTAGCCTAGCTTTCCAAACACCTGCCTTCAATGGCTGAACACAGCTGCTCTTTGCTGTTCTAAGAGTTTTACTTCTTAGATCTACTACTGCCCCAGGAGGTCTTCATAAATTATGCTTCAGAGCCTACCCGTTGGCTTTGCCTATTATCACTGCCTGTTCATTGATTCTGTTTATCTCACAGGCACTTCTCCCTCTTCTGATCATGTAAATCTTCCCTAGGGCTGTGTCCTTAGCGTATTCTGTCCTCAAGCTACACATTTTCTCTAGTTGATCTTATTAACATCCCAACATTCCTTACATCTAGATCTATGTCTTAGAAATCTCTCCTAAGCTCCAAAACATTATATTCAACTTCTCACTGAATATCTCCAGTTGGATATCACATAGTCACCTCAAAGTCAGTATGCCCTGTGAAAAATAAACAAAAACCTTTTCTAAAATGGAATTTGGAGGCCAGAAGGGGGAGCTCTCATGTCCTACCATGGTGTCAGAGCCCAAGAGGAAGGAGAAAGACTTCCTCTTCTTGCCCAGCAAGAGCTCAGTAAATGAGAGACTGTCACAACTCAGCTATTGAAAGGTCACTATACTTTGAACTCTCAGTTTCTCCGATGGGCTCTGTTTATAATAGCCCTCTCAACTTCTTTCCCTCTATGAAAGAGTCTCTCTTCCCCTTATTGCTCAGAACATGGACATGGTTTGCCATGGCTGCAGGACTCAAATTGCAATTCTTTGTTGATCCCAAATAAACCTATTCTGCTGGAGAAATAATTGGCTATTTGTTTAATGTCAACATTTGGTGGCCTGTATGGGGATCTAGAGAAGATCCCCAACAACTTTGAGGCTGGTGGGCAAACAGGTGTTGGTGCCCACATTGAGCTCACTTGCTTTTCTCACTGACCCTGAAGGTTGGTAAATCTTTCTCCTGCATCCAAGCTTCCACTCTCTTTGCATTTTGAAGCTCTCCAGGCTTTACTCAGGATCTATTTTAAGGCTTCATCCTTTTTTGGTTTAGGACTTGTTTTGTCTGTGAGCACTTGGTTGGCTCTTTGGCCTGACTCTTCTGCTCAGCCTTCTGTTCTGTTGCTCTGGGGTCAGACTGTTTCATTGGAACTGTGCCATTCAGCCTTCAGCCTTCAGCCTGATTCCTTTGCAGCCAGGCTGTTCTATTGGAATTGTGCTGTTTAGCTTTCGACCTGACTCCTTCAGGATTAGGCTGTTCTATTAGAACTGTGCTGATATTAAGCCTGCAGGCTCTTTGAGCTGTTCGAACCGTTTGTGTTACAAGCTGTTTAGGCTGTTTGAAAACTATTCTTTTATGCTAGAGAAAAACCTCTGAGAAATGGGATCCCAGTTATCTAAATATTTTAAGGGCACCCCCACTACAGGACTGTGGCTGATTTTATGTTTTAAAACCACAGTCCTTCCTTATGTGCCTTTCTAACTAAGTGGAATGATGTAAGCAAATGTCATTTAGAACATCAATGGCCATTACAGGGAACTTTTGAACTCCCCAAACTTACTTTTCTTAAAACTGAATTGAACAACCATGACTCTGAAATTTCCAAAACTGAACAGAGTGCCTATTTTGATTGGTATTTGATTGGTATTTCCAAAGTTTACCAGGAGTCTAAAATTGTCTCTTCACAAAATAAAATTTTAAGACTAATTGAGGCAAACAAACAATTAAATAAAGATAAGATAGCTTCCATAGCCTCGTGTTGCTCTCCCCCAGCTCCTTGTGCTCAGGCTGCACCTCCAGCATTATCTTCCTTCTTCCTTTCCATTCCATCTACACTCCCTCTATTCCCTCAGTTCCCCCAAACTAACTCTCTCACCGAACTTCCCCTTTTCCCTGAACCTCTCCCCACTCCCTCTTCCTCTGAACCTATCAGAACCTGTCCCTTTAAAATTAAGCCTTCTGAGGTTCCAAAGGAACCTTAATTTCTTATATTCCTCAGACCAAAGCTGAACTGTGAGCCATTGTCAAAGATTTTCCCAAAGTAACCAAAGATCCTCACAGATTTGCTGGGGAATTTAATATAGTCATTCAAACCCATCAACCTGGTTTTTCTGACTTAAAGGCCAGCCCAGCATTGGATGAAAACCACAAATTGGGAAAATCCTGAAAGGTCTCTAGAATTAAAACTGGGAGTCCAACCCACTGACCTGCTATATGATCAGGCTCAGGCAATTGCTAGGCGACTTCACTGGGCAATTCCTAGGCCTTTCCCAAGCCTGTTGATTGGAGCAAAATTCAGGCTTTTGCACAAAAACCTGATGAGCCTGTTCATGACTATTACAATGAACCACAGATTATTTTTAAAGAAAATTCTGGTCTCCCTTCAGATGTTGGTTCCACTTGGGTAGCTTTTAACTCTGTGTTTATTAATGGGCTGAACCAAGGCCTCCTCCTTCTAGTGAAAAGGACCAGGATGGAATGGGAAACTATGTCCACTCCAGACTTAGTTAATCTGGCAAACCAGCTCTCTTGTACCCTAGATGCGTCGCCTGAAGGAAAGACCGCCAAAATTCTTAATCTTCAACTCCAGAAAATGAAGGCCCCTAAAAGAAACCAAAATTCCTCTAGTTTCTAGTTATTATTGCAAAGAGCCAGGACATCAGAAACAGGATTGTTACAAATTTAAGTGTTTCAGGTGCCCTCAGCCCTCTAACTAGACTTTCCAACGTCCTCCAAATTCTCAGTGATGGGACTCTGAGGAACCACAGGGGTTCTTCCCAATCGTCCTTCTTAATTGGCTTGGAGAAACCTTTCTGCATATTGGGAATGAATCTTTTTCTGTCCTAATTGACACTGGAGCCACACTCTTGGTGCTCAACCCCATGACTATAAAGCAGCCGCTGCCACAGAGCACCAAACACAGCTCACATAGTGGGGATTATTAACAAATCTCGACAGGTTCCTGTCTCTGAACCTATTCCCTTTTGTTTAGGCCCTTTCAGAGACACACACCCTTTTCTCCTTAGTTCCTCCACCCCATTCATTAGTCCAACACTTCTTGGAAAAGTACCATGCCAGCATTTCTTTCTCCCAAAAGGGGGAAATAATCCTAGAATTTGACAGTGGTCATCAAAACAGCCAACCAAATAAACTAAATGACCCTTAAACATCTTTTATTTGCTCTGTCTCTGATGGTACTAGAGATGATTCTTGAAACATTGCTCCTTTGTCCCTATTGAATCAGCTACCAGCCTCTTTATGGCAAAATCTCCAACAGGTATTGGTAAAATTGACAGTGCATCTATTGAGATTCAAACATATCCATCAAAAGCTCTCCCCAGAATTAATCAATCCCCTATAAGTAAAGAAGCCCTTCAAGGTGGAAAGCCCACAACAGAAGATCACCAGGCTCGAGGCCTCATTACCCCTTGTACTAGTCCCTGTAATACTGTTTCACCCGTGAGAAAACACAAGGGCTGAGGGTGGAGGTTGGTCCAGGACCTCTGAGCAATACTGTTCTCCTTCAACACCCTGTTGTTCCCAACCCTCACACACGACTAACAGCCATCCTACTGGAAGTGAATTCTTTACTATAATTGATTGGAGCAGTGCGTTCCTTTGTATTCCAGTTGATGAAGCTAGCCCCTTTGCCTTCACCTGGGAAGGAAAACGATTCCCCTGACAGTAATGTCTCAGGGTTTTACCGAGTCTTTCTTATTTCTCACAAATCCTGAAGACTGATCTGGGGAATAAAGGTCCCTAGGGGTTCTACTTTGTTGCAATAGGTGGATGATTTGCTTCTTTGGTCTCCCTCCCGAGTCTCCTCGCAGGAAGACAGCATCCACTTGCTAAAACTTTTAGCCTTAAGTGGACATAAGGTCTCCAAAGAGAAATTGCAGTTTGCCCACCTCCGGATGTGATATTTAGGGCATCTGATATCAGAACAAGGGCTACAGCCAGATCCAAATAGGTTTCATGGTGTCCTAACTTTCCTGAAACCCAAAACTAACTGTCAATCACAAGGTTTTCTCGGGCTAGTTGGTTGTTGCTGAACGGCCAAACTTCTGTGTGTTTTACTAAAGAACAAAAACCCTGACCCAACTGTACGGGAAAACCAGATGACACAGGCGTTAGGTCCTTAAAGGAGGGTTTGATGAACCCACCTGCCCTCGGACATCCCAATTATCAGGTTCCCTTTTTCCTTTTTGTATTTGAAAATGGAGGGAATGCCCTTGGGGAACTCACTCCAAAACACGGGAACCACCATGGACCCATGGGCATTATAGCCAGCGACTGGACCCTGTGGCACGGGGAAACCCCCTCTTGCCATAGAGCCATTACTGCCGCTGCTCTTTCTTCGGTCAAGGCCACCAAGGAAATCATTGTGGGGTCCCCTTTAACTATCTTTGTAGCTCATGCAGTAGAAGCCCTCCTGAATTCTCATGTTTCGGCCAGCTGCCCCACCTCCTACGAATTCTTTTTGTTAACTGCTCCTCACATAACTTTCTTTGTAATAACCTTAACTCTGCCACTCTTCTCCCCTCTGTTACTGAGGAAGCCCCTCACAACTGTGTAACACTGACAGATTACCCCCTGATCTGCAAGAAATTCCTTTCAGTGACACCGACTTCTCACGGTTCACTGATGGTTCTTATTTAAAAAGTGACAATGGCAAATATGGTTCTGGGTATACTATTGCAACTCCTTTTGATACCATTGAGGCAGCACCTTTACCTATGGCTACTTCAGCCCAACAGGCTGAATTATACACTCTTACTTGGGCTTGTACTTTAGCCAAGGGCAAAACTGCCAACATTTACACTGATAGAAGATACGCTTTCAGAGAAGCTCATGATTTGGGGATTCTGTGGAAGCGACATGGCTTCCTTACCTCCAGTGGAAATAATTAAAAATGGCTCCTACGTTCAGGAAGTATTGGATGCTATACTTTCACCTGCTGCTTAGCTATTGTTAAGATCCTGGCGCATTCTGAACTTGACTCTCCAGAAGCTAAAGGGAAATCACTTTGCTGATACTTCTGCAAGGAAAGCTGCCCTTAAAGGAGCCCACAGCAGCCAACCTCTGTCATGGTCCAAAGGAGTATTTCCCTAAATGATAACTTAGGAAAACTGACTGGAGAAGCCCAAAAATGGGCCTCAGAAAAGGAAAAACAAGAGAGGAAATTCAGCAATTGTTAGTTCGATAAAAAGGAAAAGCTCTGGTTCAGACAAAAAAACAAAAACCAAACCCCAGTCCTACTGGAGACTCCAATTCTCACTCCTAACCACTGCATGTGCATTAAACCACCAGCATACTGACAAGATGATAGCATTCATGATTCACTAATGGTAGGGAAATATCAACAAGGCTGCAAACAGCACCTCCTTCACTTGCCCTGCTTGTCCAAAATACAATTCAGGGAAGCCTGCTCGTACTGCGCCCGGATATTTTAAACTGCCTAATGAACCATTTGAGGTTTGGCAAATGGATTTCATACAACTTCCCCCGTGTCACGAAAATAAATATGTTTTAGTCATGGCCTGTGTGTTTTCTCACCGGTCTGAAGCCGTCCCCTGCAGACAGGCTACTGCCTCTTTTGCAGCTAAAGTCCTTTTGGAAGAGATTATCCCTACTTGAGAAACTCCTCTTGAACTTCACAGTGATTGAGGAACCCACTTTACCGGTCAGGTACCTTGGCAAGTTTGGCTGGTTTTCGAACACCTTCACTGAGCTTACCACCCCAACCATCTGGTTTAGTTGAATGCACTAACAGCATTATTAAGACTCGATTGGCAAAATCTGTAGGGACCCTCCAAAGACCTTGGCCAAAAGCATTGCTATTGGTCCTTCTAAATCTCAGATCCACCCCCTTTGCAACTCATAAACTCTCACCCTTTGAGATAGTCACTGGACACCCAATGCACTTGGCTCCTCCTCTTTTGACCCACAGCTGATAAAAGGAGATGTACTCCAGTGTTGCAAAGGCCCAACTGCTTCTATTAAAAATAGCTATGTTTTGGGGTCGGCCCAGTGGCATAGTGGTTGAGTTCGCGTGCTCTGCTTCGTTGGCCCGGGTTTCGCTGGTTTGGATCCCGGGCGTGAACCTATGCACCGTGCATCAAGCCATGCTGTGGCAGGCATCCCACATATAAAACCGAGGAAGATGGACACAGATGTCAGCTCAGGGCCAACCTTCCTCAGTAAAAAGAAGAGGATGGGCAGCAGATGCTAGCTCAGGGCTAATCTTCCTCAAAAAAACCCAAACCAACTATGTTTTGGTAGAGCAATCTTTTCACAGTGCACTCCAGGGAGATGAAGACCTTAAGCCTCACATCTTGCAACCTGGAGATTTCTTCTATTGGAAAAGACACCTCTAGAAGGACTCTTTTAAAATTTTTTCAATTTTTTTCTTTTCTGAGGAAGATTGGCCCTGAGCTAACATCTGTTGCCAATCATCTTTTTTTTCTTTCTTTCTTTCTCTCCCCAAAGCTCCAGTACATAGTTGTATATCCTAGTTGTAGGTCGTTCTAATTCCTCTATGTGGGATGCCGCCACAGCATGGTTTGATGAACCATGCTAGGTCCGCGCCCAGGATCCAAACTGGAGAACTCCAGGCCACCAAAGTGGTGCACAAGAACTTAACCACTCGGCCATGGGGCTGGCCCCTAGAAGGAGTCTCTTCAACCTTACTGGAAAGGCCCCCATTAGGTACTGCTAACTAACTCTTGTGCCACAAAACTCCAGGGAATAGACTGTTGGATTCATGTGTCACAGGCAAACAAAGCACAAACCCTGAATTCACCCGCACATTATCTGGTGACCTAAAAGTAAAGATTTCCCCAAATCGAAGCAGTCCATGTCTGATGAGACATCCTTCCTGAGATGTACAGACCAGGTCTGTTGGAAGTTTGTCTGCCAAATCTTTGATGATGATGATGACATACACTTCAGATGATCTCCAATGCCTATAAGCTTGGTGACATGTGGACTGTAGGGAAAAAAAAGCCTGAGAGTTCTCCCTCCTGCCCCTTCTTGTTACTTGAATGTGACTTCAATAGCTTTCCAATCTATGCACTTTCTCTCTGATGTGGGACATGACACCCAGGAAAGGTCCTTCTTGGCATCGAGGGGAAAAACGGCCAATGAAACTGGGGGCCAGCCCGGTGGCATAGTGGTTAAGTTTCTGTATTCCACTTCAGTGGCCCAGCGTTTATGGGTTCAGATCCCGGGCATGGACCTACACACTGCTTATCAAGCCACGCTGTGGCAGGCATCCCACATAGAGAGGAAGATGGGCACAGATGTTAGCTTAGGGCCAATCTTCCTCAAAAAAAAAAAAAAAAAGGCCAGTGAAACTGGAAAAACCTGACTCTTGATCAGCGATGCTTTTAGAGAAAGATCTTGATGAAGAAGGGATATGTGAAAATTAATAAACAGAAAGCTCATTTTAAATGGATTTGGGAGGCCAGTAGGGAGAGCTCTCATGCCCTACGATGATGGCCGGCCAAGTGCAACAGAAAGAGGAGAGACTTCACCTTCTTGCCCAGCAAGAGCTCAGCCAATGAGAGACTGTTACAACTCAGCCACTGAAAAACCACTATACTTTGAACTCTCAATTCCTCCAATGGACTCTGTTTACAATCGCCCTCCCAACTTCCTCTTCCCTTCTACAAAAGAGTTTCTTCTCCCCTTGTTGCTTGGAACTTGCACGTGGCTCACGTGGTTGCAGGGCCCAAATTGCAATTCTTTGTTGATCCCGAATAAACCCATTTTTACTGGAGAAATAACGGGTCATCTATTCGTTTAGGGTCACCAGACCAAAATTCAACTCATAATCTTTTCAATAAAATCTGTATCCCTTAGTCTAGAAAGTGGTACCATCCTCCATTCAATTCTCCAGTTAAACTTCCTCTTCCTCTCATCCATCGCCCTCCCAATCAGTCGTCAAGCCTGTGTCTTCTATCTGGGGTCTCTTCAGTCTACATTCTCCTCTCCATTCCCGCTGTCCGTGCTTTAATCAGGCTCTTAGCACTTCCTAACTGCTTAGCTAAATAGACTCCCAACTGGTTTTTCTATATCTAATCTGGACTCATCTCTCCACCCTCCCCTCTGCTACTGGAGTGATCATTCTAAACCACATATCTAATCAAACTACGTCAATGCTTAAAATCCCTCAATTGTTTCTCATAACTTGAAGATAAAGTTCAGATTTCTTACCAAAGAACACTTGGTATAGAGCATTGCCTATTTTTCTGGCGGTGGCTACCAAATTTCCCCTCAAGCATACTTTGCTCCAGCCATAAAGATTTACTGGTTCTCCATGCTATTTCATGGTTTCTGGTCCTCGACTGTGCCACTTTTTCTTCCTTCTGCCTAATGTCTTTGTTTAATTAGCTCCTAGTCATCCTTTGTGTCACATCATCAAGAATCATCACTTCACAAAATTTCTGCCTTCTTGGATGAACACTTGAATTCTTGGCTGAATTTACTAAATAAATGAAACAGATAGGGCTTATCTTATGGGATTTTTGACCAGAGAGTGAGAACATGGAATTTTAATTTTATAAAATTCCTCTGGAATCAGTGTGGAAGACCATGGCTCAACATAGAGCAATAGCCAGTGCACTAATCCACCACTTCTAGTTGCTTCACATTGTTGCTTGCTTTATGTCTTTCTTTTCCTACCCTTGCTCCCACGGGTTTGCACCTTCAAAAAAAAAAAAAAGCACATAATTTTTGTCTTAGGCTCTGTATTCTAGAAGGCTCTGGCTAAGACAGGGATAAAACCCCAGTTTGACTAATAAAGACCAATGGGATGATTTCTGGATTTATCTTTGTGGTATTAGGGAAATGGACTTCATTTTTTCCCACTGGACACAAATCTGGAAGGCTGGAGCCTTGGAAGCTACTGGCAGTGGAAGAGGAGGGAGGCTGCCCAGAAACGGAGCAAACACAGAGGAAATAGATCCAAAAAATGGAGAGAGAAAACTCAATTCTGGTTACAGTGTTTAACCCCTGGATCAAGCCTCACCTGAAGCTAGAGCTCCTAGGTTTCCAAACCCTTATAAATAAAAAACCCTAATTGATTCAGGGTTTCAAATGTCCTATATCTGAAGCTGCCTGTTTTTAACAGAAGCATATCCCAGTCTTAAACACTTAGCTCATCCTCCTCCTCAACTTCCTAGCTTAGGGCTACCTTCTCTGGCTTTCTCCAACTAAGCAATGCCCTTTTCAATGACCAGAAATTGGTATTTGGCTGAAGAGAGGCAGATCTTAATATGGAGAGGAGAAGATTCTCAAATACAGAATATTGTCAATGGGCTTCTCTTGAGCATATAAAAATTATGTCAGTAAGTTGTTCTAGCACCTGTGAGGAACACAAACTTGAACAAGATAAATTCCCTGCCCTTAGGCTCTGATGCTCTAGAGCAGCACTGACCAAAAGAAATATAATGTGAGCCACAATACATATGTAAAACATATATGTAATTTAAAATTTTCTAGCAGTCACATTAACACAACGAAACGCAATAAGTAAAATTATTTTTAAAAATATATTTCATTTAACCCAATACATCCAAAATATTATCATTTCAACATGTAATCAATATAAAAATTATTAGTGAGTTATTTTACATTCTTTTCTGTACTAAGTCTTCAAAATACGATGTGCCTTTTATAGTTACAGCGCATCTCATTTTGGATCAGCCACACTTCAGGTGCTTAAAAGGCACATGTGGCTACTGGCTCCTGTGCTGGACAGCTCAGCTCTAGCGAGTACTCATAAACACATTTATCATATAGATAAACACTTATATGGTAGATTGCAATCAGTGTGATGTGAGAAACACAAATACTGTGCTCTGAAAGAGTAGGGAAGGAAAGATGGGAAGAGAGGAAAACAGACCATTTGTGTCTAGCTGTATTTCCACGGTTACAGATATCCCTGGAGATGGAGGAATTAAATCAGTGACTTTTGGATACAGATGGGTCTTAAACGCTCAGATTTCTTAGGATAGCCTTTTGGGGTAAGAACATCCTTTCCTGAAATTTGAGTCTCACGGTCTTGAGCATGAAAGCTTTGGGGAACACGGCCCTGCTGTCTTGGATATTTCTTTAAATCATAGACTCCATGATCATTTCTGAATCTCTTCTGCTTCACTCCACCCAGCAGCTTTGCCGCGCCCCCCACCCCCACCCCGGGAAGACAGGGCCATGTGTGAACAGGTTCAGGAGAGGCTTTCCTGGCATTGGGAGTTACATCCTAGTGAAGGAAGGTTATACTGAGGAGGCAGAAACCATCTCCGGCCTCAGTCCAGCAAGGCCTACTCATATTTCACTTGATTGAAAAGATTTTCTTCGATTTTCACATTTCCAAGAACAAGGACGTTTTCCTACACAACCACAAAACCATTATCACACCGGGATATTTATAATTGATTGATGCTATTATCTAACAGATACATAAATTTCCCCAATTGACCCAAAACGTCCTTTGTAGTTTTTTAACATTTCTGTATTTTTACTTAAGAAATTTTTCCCTATTCTGAAGTCCAAAAGATATTTTCCTATATCATATTCTAAAAGCTTTATAGTTTTGCCTTTCACATTCAGGTCTTTAATCCTCCTGGAATTTATTTCTGTGAAGAGGTGAGATGAAGGTCTCATTTTATATATATGTTTTCATAAGGATATCCTATTGTCACAGAACATTCATTGAAAAAACCACCTTTTCTCTATTGCTATGCAATGCCACCTTTGTCTTAAATCAAGTTCCCAACTATGTGATAAAACTGTAGAGAAAAGCAAAGATGCGATTGTTATAAAAGTCAGGCTAGTGATCCTCAGGAAGGAGGCATGGGAGCGTATTTGGGAAGGGCCTGACGCTTCTATTTTTGCTCTGATGACGACATATCCGTTCAATAAGTATTATACTTTAATTTATATTTCAGAATATAATTGTGTTATATTTCCTAAAAAAGAAAATTAGTTAAAAAGTAAGCAAACAGAAAAAAGAAATACATTGATGAGACGTGCGCCAGCATCTCTGAAAGTGGGTTCACGCTTATTCTCTCAGCTGGAACGGCCGGTGCGAGGTGCAGAGAGGGGGATACAGAATCCAAGGGCGCCAAAGCGAAGACGCGGCGCTGAACGGGCGGAGGCAGGTGCACCGGAGAAAGGGACACGCCCAGAGCTCTCTCGGACCCTGGCTTGGCAGTGAGACTGCGCCAGAGAGGGAACCTCTAGGTCCAGTGACAACGCAGCCCGGTCCAGAACTAAACCTCACGCACAGCCATCGAGGCACAGTGACGGACTGCCGCAGGTCGACTCTCGCATCAGGACCCTCCTCCGCCCGGCGGCCAAACGAATTCCCGCGCGAGGTGCAGACTCGCGAGGACGGAGCGGCGCCGCTGAGGCCTCCGGGAGGGAGGGGCGTAGGGCAGCCGCTGGGCGTTCTGGGCCGGGTCTCCAGGCGGCGCTGTGGGAAACCCGGGCTGAAAGGGCGTCGGCTCGGCGTGCTCTTGCTGGTCGTGGGGAGAGTCCGGGAGCAGTTCCGAGGCAGTGGCGGAGCCGCGTGGAGTCGGGGGTTCGGAGGAGTGTCCGAGGTTCGGGGAAGGCCGGCGAATGGGGGTGGCGGGCTGAGAGGCCGCGTTTGGGACCTGTCCCCGCCATTGCCGCGTCCCGCTTACCCTCCTCTCCGGGTGGGAGCGGCCCCTGGGGGTTCTGGACCTTTCGCCCTCGGAAGACCCCGCGGTCGGCTGGGACCCCCTTCCTGAGGCCGGCGGCCCCTGGCTGTCATTCCTGGCTCCTCCAGGACATTGTAGGCAGTGCTCGGTAAACTTTGGGGTATGCATGGAACTCCCGGGGAGACAGTGGTCTGGGGCCAGTGGGAAGGTGCCCCGCTGAAGGCAAACGTCCTGGGAGCCCACAAGTCCGGGCTGCACCGAACAAGTGAGGATGTTGAGGGTGAAGGCCGTGGCAGTTCAGAAAGCCGTGGGAACCCATCAGAGAGGAAAAGCCTCTGGCTGACCTGTGGTCTCTGCCCCAGCTTCTGGGCTGAGGTTGGGGCTGGAAAGGGAACTGACATCGGAGCTCCTGGGGGACCTTGGTTATTTTTGACCCTTTTACTTGCAGGGAGCCGGGATTGCATCAAGTAACTGTATCCAGGGGATGGGAGAATGAAAAGTCATGGAGAATTTGCCCCTGGAGAGAGGCAAGCGTTACCTAGGACCTGGGGTGGGCAACAGTCTGTGGAGCAGAGAGGAGGAGCCGCCGCAATGTGAGGGACTGGTCAGGTGACAAAGACCGAAGTGCCGTTCTACCACAGCAAGGCCCAGAGTTGCTAATCTGGATTCTTCCATGCAGACCTGGTCTTTCAGAGCGCCTTTCTTCTCCCCCCCGGCCTTGTCGTTTCAGCATTCTGCTTTTCCTTTCGAGAAGGAAGATCAGCCGAGTCCCAGGTGAGTAGAAGTTTCTTCTAAAGTTTAGTCTCATTTGTCAAAGGGAATAGATGTGCTGTCTCATCTCTGCCTTGAGAAGGGGAAGGAGATCCGCATTTGTTGAGTGTTAATATAGGTCCTGTGTTTTATCACTCAATCTTTTGGGTAGTGAGTACGTTTGGAAGGAGGACTCTAATTTTAAAGATGTGTCAGTAGCCTCAGGAAAACTAAACACTTGCCCAAGAGTACTCATAAGGCAAGTAGCATACTACTAATACTATTGACCTAGTTAGGATCAGGTTCAGAATCCACATCTGTGGGACTCTCAGACTCTTGATACTATACAATGTTTTCCTAACATCTCATTCACTTACCACCTAACGATTTTTGCCACATCTATGTACCTACCCCTGTTGTTAGTCTCATATTTTAAATTTTTTACTTACGTTTATTTAAAAATCAAACTTGTCCTAAGAAACACTATCTATGAAATTATGCATTTGATGGACGCTGTAATAACTTTATATTTATTATAAGATACATCTAAAAATGTTGGTCCATGTACCCTGTAAAATCATCTTGTGTCAAAAAGATACAAACTGCATTTTGGGACACAAGGCATTGCATCATGCTCTTGCCTGGATTTTTTCTGCATAGGAAGGTCCAGGCAACACATCTAAGTCTAAATTATCCATCCCCAGTATATTGTTTTCTTCCTTTAGATAAATAATTCCACAGAGAATGCCCCCCTTTTGTGTCTTCTCTACAAAACATTTCACTGACCTGTTCAGGGCTACCCTGTTCTCAATGTTGTATGTAAAACAAAGTGTGTACCTTTCAGGAGCTTACTCTGTCTTTGAGGAGTTAATACATACATGTGAAATAATCTGAATCAGTACTGTCCAATAGAACTTCTGTGATCAGGTAAGTGTTCTGTATCTGTGCCTTATAGTGTGGTACCCACTAGCTACATACTATAGCTGCTGAGCACTTGGAATGTGCCTAATGCAACTGGGAAAATGTTTTCAATTTTATTTAATTTTTATAATTTAGATAGCCACGTGTGACTGGTGGCTATCTATTGAACAGCCCAGGTATAGATATATGAAATAAAATATTTTCAAGGTCAGTTGATTTGGATGTAGTGCCCTCCCCCTGGAAAACCAGCCAACCAAGCAACCAACCAACCAACCAACAAAAGTATACATGTTAAATGCCATTTAACTTTAGTTTATTGGTGGGGGTTAAAGAGTCTCTCCAACCTTCGGGGATTTCCTAGTCGAAATAACATTACTCATTTTGAAACTGTCATCATTTAAGGCACATTTACAGTTTAAGACACTTGTGCAAATGTGTAGCTTCTGTGTTTTATTACTGTTGAAGTATCCTATAAAGCAATAACTTTATAGTTTATAATCAAAAGTCTTAGCATTGTATTACTTTTGTTCATTGCAAACAACTTTTCTTCCAGCTAGCTATGTTTTCTTTCATTAGGGACATTCAGACTATTGAAAAATTAGTTAAGTACAATCATAACAAATAATAATACCACTTTCAAGGAGCTTTTAACATGGAAGTTGGTGCATTCAGCTTATTCATTGCTTATCAGAATAGCAAGTAGGAAACGGCTTATAGTTACCTCCATCAACTTAAATTCTATGTCAAATTATTTATTTTCCTGGCATCCAAAGTCAAATATTAGTGCCCTTGTGATCCCTTATTTTGTTTTGTTTTCTCTGTGCAAGATTAGATATGTGAGCCTAGAAAGAAGACTTAAAAAAGTATCTTCACAGCATAATTTGCCTAGTTTCTTAAGATTAAAAACCCTTGAGAGAGAAAAACAATCAAACATACTGCGTGGTCTTTGTTTCCTGGTTTAAAGAGAAGCTATCCAAGACATTTCTAGGGTAGCTGGAGAAATTTGAATACAGACTGGAGTGTTAGGGAATTATTAGTAATGTTAGATGTGATAATAGTATTGTAGTTAATGTAGGAGAATGTCCTTATTTGGAAATGTATGCTGAAGCGTGTATATTTGAAGTGTTACGATGTCTGTAATTTACTTTAAAATAGTTCAGCTGAAAAAAAATCTGTAAACGAAAGAAGCAAACACAGCAACATGTCAACAGTTGTTTATCTAGATGCTGTGTATATGGGTGTTCATTGTTCTTGTCTATTTCTCTGTATGTGTGAAATTTTTCATAGTAAAAATTTTTTAAAAGAGTACCTATCCCACAGTAGAGTAGTGAGGTATTAGATGTGAGGCACTTGGCTCAGTGTCTAGCACACAATAACTGCACAATAAATGTTCATTATTATTTATAACAAATACAGTAGTGTTTTAATAGTACTTATTGACATTTATTTTCCATTTTCCCTCGTGGAGGGAAAAACTAAACTTAGTGGGAAACACCAATTTCAGTAACGTTAGGAGAATAATTTATAAAGCCAGTAAGGTAAAGCAAAACCTACCAAGAGCTTTTTCTCCTTGCCATTTCCTTAATATCGCTCAACGATAGAAAGCACCTGATTTCCACGTTACTGTGAACATCCTCTCATTACTTCATGCTATTACTTCGTGCATGAGTAGATTTATTTGTATTTATCTATAGTTAGTGTTTGAATTTTGCCATACTGTGTTCCCGAGAACTCCATTTAAAAAGTCATTGTGGAGCTGATTTTTCTTAAGGAACAGTAGGGTCTCGCTTACCCGGCAATAACCTATGTGCCCTACGGTAGCCGTGTATCCCCTGGCCTCCTTCCAGGGTGACGTCAGCCACCTGGTATTATAGTGATCCAGGGCCTGGCCAACCCAGATCTGCTTATCTCAAAGAACATCACATCTTGAAGGAACACAGAGCCCTTCCACGTGAGCTACTGGTCCTTGCAATACTGGTCATCGAGGACAGTCCCTCTTGGCAGGAATGTAGTCTTTGTTCCCCTGCCTACTTAAGCAACCCCCTCAGTTCTGGGTAGTGGTGTGCAACTCTGTCCAGCTGGCTGCTCCTATGCTCCTGGTATGTAAGTTCCCAGTAAATGTACACTGTCTCCAGGTCTTTTCTTCCATCTCTCTGCTGCATATCTGGAAGTGCTTGCCCAATTAGGTGTGTTGTCAGACAGTTGGTGAGCCAGCCAGGAGACCAAGGAAACCCCAGTGAGCACTGAGACTGTGGGCAATGGGAAGGGGAATTCTGTGCAGGAAATCCCAGGTTGGCTGGCATCCTTGATGTGGGGGCCGGTCACTGCCATCATAGGTGGGTGGGGCCCACCTTGTGAGTATAGGGACACCCTAAAAACGCCAGAGGGCCTAAGGGAAGTCCTGGGCACAATAGATGTAGGGAGGAAGAAATCAGAAGCCTGGGCTGTTGCAGCAGCTGTGGGGTGGCCCCTCCTCACTCCGGTAAGGCTGCAGCAGAAGCCAAGATGGAAACAAAAGCAAAAGTAAGGCAGTTGCAAGAAGAACTGAAGTTAGAAAGAGAGGCTCAACTGGTGCAAGCCAAGACAACTGAGGCACCGTGTACTCGCCTTTGGGAATCTGATGAGAAAATGGAGACACTAGCCTGTCATTTTGCTAAAATTAAGGGGTGACAGCTACCATGGGCGAAAGTGTAAGCCCTTGTGACCCAAGGAGATCAAAACCCAAAGCAATGGGACCCATGGGAATCTAATAGTGAGGAAAGTGAGGATGCTGCAGGATGGGATGACCCAATAGAAGTACCTGTCCTGGTGGCACGTCCAATTGTCACCCAAAAAATGGAATCAGAACAACCCTGGCCCCCAGGGGTTGATCTGACCGAGTTACCCTCGCTGGTTTAGCATGTGCCCTCTCCTATGCAGGATTACCCCACTGCCAAATTGGTAGAACTAGGAAATAAGTTTAGACAGAAAGGGAGGGAAAGCATTCCTGGGTGGCTTTTGCGTCTCTGGGATACTGAAGCAGAAGGTATTTTGCTGTTAGGAGTGGAGATGAGCAAAATGGCTTTCATCACTTCTCACCCCACCCTACTGCAACGCCTCTCTAGCGTTGTCAATGAAGATCAAGCGTCTCCCTCTTGACTTGGTTGATGGCTGCCTGTAAGGGGGCCTGGCCTAATGAAGGGGACATACCTATGCCTCCTCCCCGGTGGCAGACCATGGAAGAATTACAGGATTTGTTTAGGACACTAAGCATGAAACGTGCAGTTTATGCCAAACATTACCGAGGGCCTGACAATGAACTATTCAGTGCAGGAATGAAAGACACTGTGTTACAGACAGCTCAGAGCCAATGGTATGTGGCTTTAGTCTGCATCCTAAACCCCTTGGGAGGTCAACCAGTGTCCCAGGCAGCCCAAGCTGCCGCTGACCTGGGGGAGACAGATAAGTTCAGGCAGAGGGGAGTGAGGGCTCCTGGGCCCCCCAGAAAAACAGGCAACAAAGGAGCCAAAACCACCAAGAGCTCTAGTAGAGTAACACGTAGACATATGTGGCAAGGCCTGGTGGCAGCAGGCACCCTTCTGGGAAAAGTTGATGGACAACCAAACAGTGTTCTGCTGGCTTTGTGGCAGAAGCTGGAGCCAAAACAAAGATTCATGAGGCCACCCACAGAGCACCCCAAACCAGCAGCACCCCCAGCTACAGCCTAGGAACACTCTAGCCCCTGTGACTAGGGGAAAGGCCAAGGGACCCCCCAGCACACCCCTGTAACACTGTGCAGGTGGCCCAGGTATCAGGGGACCGGAGGCCACATGTGGAAATAACAATATAATGGTCTACTAAAAATAAACATATGGTTTTAGTGTATACAGGAGCAGAATGTACTCTGATTCATGGAAATCCGTCCCGTTTTGATGGCCCTATTTCTGTCATAGATGCTTACAGTGGGGGCACAGTCAAGGTGAAACTGGTGCTGCTAGTGCTGTGGATACGGCGTCTCCTGCCAAAATGATATATGGTATATATTGCCCCCATACCCAAATACACCCTGGGAATGGGTGTCCTCACTGGCCTGACCCTACAGACTACTGCTGGAGAATTCCACCTTCAGGTCCACTTGGTTAAATCTGTCATAAGGGGACATGCCAAATGGACCCTGGTCAGCTTGCCCCAACCATGTTGTGTGGTGATGATAAAACAGTATTGTCTCCTCAGGGGAGAAGATGAAATCACAGGAACTGTACAGGCATTGGCAAAAGTGGGAATCATTAGACCCACACATAGTCCGTTCAAGAGCCTGGTGTGGCCCATTCAGAAGCCAGATGGTTCCTGGCGAATGACTGGGGACTGTCGAGAATTAAACAAAGTGATGCTGCCTACGTATGCCGCCATCCCCAGTATAGACTCCCTCTTAGAAAAATAGGGGATGCCTTGGGAACATACCATTTTGTTCTGGACCTTGCTAATGCCTTTTTCAGTATCCCCTTGGATGAAGGTAGTCAAGACCAATTTGCCTTTACTTGGCAGGGCACACAATAGACTTTCACTGTTCTGCCTCACGGGTATCTCCATAGTCCCACAATTTGTCATGGTCTTGTGGCCACTGACTTGGCCCAGTGGACACAAACCCCTAATGTTGCCTTGTTCCGTTATATCAATGATGTCATGTTAACCTCTGAGTCTTTTTCAGACCTCTAGGAAGCCTCCTGCTCCCTCATCACCCTCCTACACCAACAAGGATGGGTGGTAAACGACAACAAATTACAAGGGCCTGGGTTATCTGACATGTACTTGGGGATTGTCTGGTCGAGTAAGACAATAGTGGTTCCTGCTGCTGTTATAGATAAGATACAGGCTTTCCCTACACCCAGCACCCCAAAACAACCACAGACCTTTCTGTGCTTAGTAGGTTATTGGCGCCCTTTCATTCCTTGTTTAGCCTAACTACTCGTTTAGCCCTCTTCATAAGTTGGTACGAAAGGGTGTTATCTGGGACTGGGGGACCACTGAGCAGGAGGCCTTCACCCAAGCTAAAATAGCAGTAAAACACATTCAGTCTTTGGGTGTTTGAACCCAAGGACAATCATGCGAATTGGACGTTCCCAGTTGTCCAGAGGGGTTTGGATGGGGTCTCTGGCAGAGGCAAGGCAACAAATGAGTTCCCCTTGGCTTCTGGTCACAATTGTGGAAAGGGGCTGAAAGATGATATAGCACCCTGGAACAACAATTATATGCTATTTATTTGGCCCTCCAACAAGTGGAGCCCATAACCCATTTCCTGCCGGTCACAGTCCGTACCCATCTGCCCATTGTAGCGTGGCTGCAAGATGCTTTCCAGAAGCCACATTCAGGAACAGCCCAAACACAGACATTGGCAAAGTTGCATGCCTACTTACAACAACGAGGGACCTTTACTAATAGTCCTTTAAGTGTGGAATTGCTTGCCATCCTATGACCAGTGACGTAGACCACAGAAGAAGCAACCCTGTTGGATGAAGTGCCCACACCTGAAACCCTCCTGAATGTATGGGAAGGAGAAGGACCAATGCCCGCGGAGGCCTGGTATATAGATGGCTCCACAGGAGAGGCTCCCCCACTGGCAGCAGTGGCCATTCAGCCTTTGCCAAGAGCTTGTGGTTGGATTCTGGCTCTGGGTATGGTAGTCAGTGGGCCGAATTGCTGGCCACCTGGATGGTACTGACTCAAGAACCCGATCCAGTACATCTTTGTATAGACAGGCAGTCTATAAGGGACTCACCCTGTGGATGGCCCAGTGGGCTTGACAAAAGTGAACCATCAATGGTCACCCATTATGGGGGGCAGAGCTCTGGGATGATATCTGGCAGCAGGTCCAGGGAATGATGATAACAGTGTATCATGTATCTGTACATCAGGTGACAGTGCCACCAGGAAACCAACAAGCAGACAGATTAGCCCAGATTCGTCTCCTAGAAGAAGTACCAGCTGAGAGAGTGGCAGAATGGTTACACTAGAAAACTGGACGTAAAAGACAGAGGACCCTATGGACTTTTTCCAAGGCCTGGGGCCTCTCCCTACGCTGTGCTGATGTAGTATGGGTCACCAGGCGTGCCCTTTTTGTTCCTTGCGGAGACCCTGGGCCATTCCTCAGGATGTAGGCTAAATCACCAGAGGCAACCAACCCATCCAATGCTGGCAGGTGGATTACGTTGGACCCTTAACCTCTCTCCAACAGTTGCCAATATGCCTTTAATTGCATAGACACATATACAGAACTGCTGCAGGCGTACTCCAGCACACGGGCCACACTGAAGACCACCATAAGAGGCCCAGATCACCTCTGCACTGCTTATGGTGTTCCCATGGACATCAACAGTGACCAAGATACTCATTTTACTGGCCACCAGGTACAAACATGGGCTGACCAAATGGACCATACATTGGCATTTTCACCAGCCATACAACCTCACAGCCACGGGGCTGGTAGAACAAATGAATGGCTTGCTGAAACAACAATTAAGGACAGAAGAAAGGACCCTAGCCCACTGGCTGAGATGCCTAACAACTGCAATACGTCAACTAAATGAACATGAGAAACATACCCAACCCAGCGCGTATCGGATGTTGATACAAGGACCCGATCCAACTGTATGCCTACAGACAAGAGCACACTAAGTAGAAACTATACAACCACAAATAGGCACTCAGAACAACTTGCTTATGCCTTTGCTATAAGAACTCCTACTAGGACCCACGTGATCACTTGGCCCTGGGACTGCCAGGTGGAGCCCCACTGGTGTGGTCTCTTAGCCACTTGGGGGACAGGCTTAGGACAAGATAGTAACAGCCTTTATTGTGGGAGGACCACCCAAAACCTCCAAACTTAGTAATCCAGGGCCTCCAATTCCCCAAGGCACTTTCATCCTATCCCTCTGGTGGTGGTGTTCCTCCCTTATCCTACACCACTGCCCCTGTGGCGCCCAACCCAACTGGACAAGTAGTATGATATTGCTGTCCTCATCTAAAACCATAGGCCAGTACCACACTAACGCAAGACATTGCAACCACGTGTGTCTTGTTGGATGGTCATGACCTCCCTGTTTTAGTTCCCTCTAAATGTCTTACCTTTTGTCCTTAAGACAAGGTCTGCCAACCTCTTCACTGATTGGGCGTACGTTGTTGCTCACAAAATGGCTCCAACTGCTAGGTATGTAGCAGGCAGCCTCTCTCTTTGACCACGTAGTTACCATGGCATCTCCAAGCTGCCAACGACTGACTGGAGAGCCCTGCACGATTGGAGGAATGCTTACCACATTCCTGTTCCTCCTCCCCTCCCACCAGCAGCCTTTCCTTGCCCTCTTATAATGCCTCTTGAGATCATATGTTTCAGCTTGTGCGTGAGCAGGTTAAGACAACCCCAAAAGCGGAATACTCCGTTTTTGATGGTGTAAGATGGTTGCAATGCTCCTCTATGTGTCTGGCCTGAGGGGATCCACGGAAGAATGGCGTGATAAGATTGTAAGGGCCATTTGGACACATAGAGGGGTGGAGTGTAGGATCACACTTGCCCAGCAATAACCTACGTGTCCTATAGTAATCGTGTCCCCTAGCCTCCTTCCTAGGCATGACGCCAACCATCTAGTAGTGTAATGATTCAGGGCCTGGCCAACCTGGATCTGCTTATCTCAAAGAACATCATGTCTTGAAGGAACACAGAGCCCTTCCAGGTGAGCTACTGGTCCTTGGAATGCTGGTCATGTGAGGACAGTCCCTCTTGGCAGGCATGTAGCCTTTGTTCCCCTGCCTACTTAAGCAACCCCCTCTCAGTTCTTGGTAATGGTGTGCAACTCTGTCCAGCTGGCTGCTCCTGGACTCCCTGTGTGTAGTTCCCAATAAACTGTTAAGCTCATACACCATCTCCAAGTCTTTTTTTCGGTCTCTTCCACTGCGTTTCCAGAACTGCTTGCCCAACTAGGTGTGCAGTCAGACAGGAACAGTTTGTAATTGAGATTTATTTTCCTAGTCAAGGACTTCATGTCAAAGAAACTGTCAAAGTGGCCCTTGGTAAACTGTCAGACATTGGTCCAACATTTACAAAGATCTGTATTCGCTTAAAGAAATAATATCCTAAGTCAGTAGAATTTTGAAGCAGAAAAGGCAAACCTCAAATCTCCTTTTATGTGAAGAAATTGAGGCCAAGCAAGGTGATTTGCTGAAAGTCACACACAATGTTAGTGCCAGATTTAGGAATAAAACTATTTTGCACTTAAAAAATTTGGCCAAGTGTTTGTATGGATGATCCAAGGAGCTGTATTATTGTAAATTGTACCCATACCACAACTCTGTAGCAGTACTGCTGGGTCTTAAATAAATAGAGTTCTTTAAATAATGTAAATATATAATTAGCCATGATTCTTTTTACATCATTGGAATTTGAAAGTGCTTTTGAGAAATTTTTTATTTGAATAATGCCTTTCTTTAACATGATATGCAGAGCCTTTGCCCAGTCCAGAGCTGTGCCATGGCAGAGACTGAGGAAGAGGAGATGGTGTCAGCAGAGGCCTCAGGGTTCTCAGACTTGAGTGACTCAGAGTTTCTAGAGATTCTGGACCTGGATGATAGCCAAGAGTCAAGTGCTTCACTTAGCAATCCTGGCCCTTCATCTGAACTCCCTGGGAAGGATGGCAAGCTCATAAGCTTACCAAAGGGGAAAAGAGGATTGGATGTCTCATCACCCATGGAGCGATTCCACCTTAACTATTTGTATGTCACTGACCTGTCTACTCAGAACTGGTGTGAACAGCAAATGGTATATGGGAAGGAGATTCCTGATTTCCTGGTACCTGAGAAGGCAGCTGTTTTGGATACTGGTGCCAGCATCCACCTAGCTAGAGAACTAGAAGTTCATGATCTTAGGACTGTCCCCATCACCACTAAAGAAGATGCTTGGGCAGTTAAGTTTCTGAACATGTTATTGATGATTCCTACCCTGCAGTCAGAAGGACGCATCAGAGAGTTTCCAGTGTTTGGAGAAGTGGACGGTGTGCTTCTTGTTGGAGTGATTGATGAGCTACACTATACAGCCAAGGGAGAACTGGAACTGGTTGAACTCAAGACACGCAGGCGCCCTGTGCTCCCTCTGGAAGCACAGAAGAACAAAGACTATTTTCAAGTCAGCCTATACAAATACATCTTTGATGCCATGGTACAAGGGAAAGTGACCACTGCTAGCCTAATCCACCACACAAAATTGCATCCAGAAAAGCCACTGGGACCTTCAGTGCTGAGGCATGCCCAGCAGGGAGGCTTCTCTGTGAAGTCCTTGGGTGACCTCATGGAGCTGGTCTTCTTGTCTCTGACACTGTCTGACCTCCCAGTTATTGATATCCTGAAGATTGAGTATATCCACCAAGAGACTGCCACTGTTCTGGCTACGGAGGTTGTGGCCTTTGAAGAGAAGGAGGTGAGAGGCAAAGTGCAGCACTGTATGGCCTACTGGATGGGCCACCGAGAGCCCCAAGGGGTTGATATAGAGGAGGCTTGGAAATGCCGGACGTGCAACTATGCAGATATCTGTGAGTGGAGGCAGGGCGGTGGGGTGCACAGCTCCACGCTGGAGCCCCAAGCCAAAAAAGCCAAATGAGGAGAGGGTATGCCTTCGGGAACTTTGATCCTTCCTGCTCCTAATGTATTTAACAGAGTAAAAGAGGACCAGCCTCTGAGCTTGGCTTTCATGGAGAGTGTTCTTATTTTCATACTTTTCATATTTCCTCAACCTCTAACTACTCAATTCCAGGACCAAGGCTCAGGGATGAGTGGGAGAGATCTGGGATTATACAGTATTGTCCCTGGAGCTTTGCTATTGAGTACCAAGAAGACAGATGCTCATCATGGCTGGAGCAGAGGTACCCTTCAGCAATCATTGCTTTCCTAAGAAGATTCTTCAGTTTCTAAGTCTCTTCCCTATTTTTTTTCTCAATCAAGGCTTTCTACATTTTATATAATAAAATAAAATGTAATGTTGTCCAGGTTGGTTGAGCTGATGGTTTTTTTCCACAATCTCAGTCCTTCAAAGATGACTGCTATAAATAGTTGTGTGTTATTCCAAGCCTTTAAGTACATACATAAACATTTCTGAAGCAGAATTAGTGGAATGAGCAGACCAAGAATTTTAAATATGCATAATAAATGTGCTCAATGAAATAAGGGAAAAGGAAGCAGGAACATGCAGTCATTAAAAATTGCAGTATTAGATATGAAAAATATAATACATGAAGTAACATGTAGCATTCACACACTGTACAATCCAGCAATACCACTCCTAAGTATAGACTAAGAGAAACCCTTATACAAGTACAACAGGAAATATGAACGAGAATATACTTTGTGGCACTTCCACAATAGCAAAACCTAAACCTAGAAACTACCCAGGTGCCCATCAGAAGAGTGGATGATGTGGTACAGCAGCCAAAAGAAATGAGCTACAATGACATGCAGCAATGTGGATGAATCTTAGCAGCACAATATTAAGTGAAAAAGTAAGTCCCAAAAGGTTACATAGGGTATGATACCCTTTTTATAAAGTGAAAAACAAAAAAAAATTAAAAACATTTTAAGGAAAATGTAAAGATAGTAGAGAGGAATCTCAGTGCATCTTAGAAGGCAATGGGGCCCTTAGCTGCAAACATCTCCAAAGAGGCCAGAGGAAAGAGTGACATGGACATCACCTGGAAGATGAAGGCTTGTTTATGGAAACACTTCTGGAGAATTTGCAAAAGTAGATGGAAGGGGAGAGGAGTTGGCAGGGGTGGGGTTTCTATATTAACTGGAGGGCCAAGAGCCAGCAGAACATGGCGAATATTGTTAATGTGGCTCCATGTTATACATGAACTGATAAAACCTGGACGTTTATAGGAGATGAAATAGGTTGCCTCTGGAGGCCAACTGAGGGATAATGGGAATCTGGTGATAACTCTTCCTGTATACTGAGTGAGTGTCATGTGCCAGGCTCTGTGCTGAGCACAATTTATGATTAAACCTATGTATCCATTATCCCTGATGAGGAACTGAGACTTAGAAGGGTTATAAAACTTACCCAAGATCCCACAGTTTGAAAGTGGTAGACTGTAGCCTAGGTATGTCTGCAGTGCTTTTGGCTTAACCATTATGCTGTAAAGTTTTTCTTGCTGCTGTTAAGCCTCTTGTGCTGTATTCGATTCTAGGCCCTGGGAAGTTTGGAATAAAATTGGCATAGTGAACTGGACCTTATGGGATAAACAGTATCCAGCCAATAGTCTTCAAGAAAATAACTTGCTCAGGGTTCTGGCCTCACCTTAGTTATACTGGAAGCTTTAAGTAGAGGAAGAAGAGAAAATTAGTTGGTTTCAGACAGTGACACTGTCAGAATTCAGCAATTCTGCAGTTCAGTAGTTCCCTGAGCTCTCAAGTCCTTTTTTTAAATTAACATCTTCTAGTTATTGCTTTATGGTTTCTCACAAAATAAGTAGAGGCATGTGTAGTTGGGATCACCCCAGGATCACTGATGCTGTTCTCTTCATCAGATACTTCCTTGGTTTGTAGCCTCCGCATATCTGATAATGTCATCTCTCCCTTGTGAATTCTGCTGAAGTTGTCTGAACTCCAGCTTATGGACCTATTGGATGTTTGTTCAGTGAGAGAGACATCACAATAAAGCTATTTCTTGATTTTTTTTTTCTTCTCAGGCCAGAGAATGGGTTAAATACATTAATTAGGATTAGGTTCAACTGTTCATAATAGAAATTGCCAAAAAATAGTGGTTAAACAAAATAGAAATTTTGTTCTCTCTTATGAAAAATAACCCTAAATATAGTTAGTCTAGGGACCTCATGGTGTCAGGAGCCCAGGTTCCTTCTCTCTCATTTCTCTAACATCAACAAGTATCTTCCTACTTTGTAGTCCAAAATGGCTGCCCAAGCTCCAGTCACCCATTGCACATTCAGCATAAAGCTGAACTGGAAAAGAGCATCATTGTAAGGACACTTCCTAAATTGGCACCACCACTTCCACTTACATTTCACTGGCCAAAACTTGGTCACCTGGTCATAGCCAGCTGCAAGGAAGGTTGGGATATGTAGTTTTTATTCTGAGAAAGCATTTGCCCAGACACAAACTGGAGAGTCTATTAACTGCAAAAAAGGGAGAATGGATATTGAGTGACAGCTTGGAATCTCTGCCCCATTGAGATTTCAGGAATAGAGCTGGCACTTTTTACCTTGTTAAGGACCCTACACTCTTAGGGAAAAAAGGAAGAGATGAACATGACTTGTCCTAAATTGGTCCCACAACTCCATCCTGGCACCAAAATGTATCAGAACTGACAGTTGTAGGTTAAGGCTCATAATTTTAAAAATCTGATGTCGTCTGCTAGATGCAGTCTGGACAACTTTCCCTTCGTTGTATATTCTGGGGCAAAAGCATCAAGTTGAGAGGGTCACCTTTCAGAATTTGATACTTAGAAACCCATTGAAGGCCTGCAGGAGGTGCAGAACCTCAAGGCCATGAGATTCTTGGAGGCTTAACTAATGATTCTGGGCATCCTGAGGCATAAAGAAGAGAGCAGGTTTGAGAAGATCCAGCCAAAAGAGGTTCAGTTCCGGCCCTCAGGCTTTGTATAGTCTAGCAGAGAATACAGACAAGTAAACAGGCAGTGACAGAGCTATGTAATAAGAGCTGGTATAGGGTGTACAAGATACTAGAGACTCACAAAAGGAAATCTACACCGGACTTTTGAGGTCAGGACAGCTTTCTGGTAGAAGAGAAGACTGCTAAGAACTAAACAGTGAATTAGCTGACTCGAGAGAGTTTGAGCAATAATTCTTCAGGCAGAGAGTGGTATGTGTAACAGCCTGGCAGATATAGAACGTAGTGGGTTCAGGAATCAAAGAAGTTTATTAAACTTAGACAATAGGATGAAGGGAAGTGGGAGGAGATGAAGCTAAAGAGGTAAGCAGAGCACAGATTATGTAAAACCTTATAAATCTTGTTGAGAATTTTGGAGTGAGAGTTGATGAATTTCCTGCCTGCTTTCCCCTAATGTCTCTTTTTCTCAATTTTCAATATCTTGAAAAGTTTTTAAATTGTAAAATATGTAACATAAAATTTGCCATTTTAACCATTTTTACACATACTGAATTCAGTGGCATTAAGTACATTCATGCTGTTGTGCATCCATCTCCAGAAGGTTTTCATCTTCCCCCACTTGAAACTCGGTACCCATTAGACATCACCTCCCCATTCCTCCCTCCCCCAGCCCCTGCAACTACTATTCTCCTTCTGTCTCTATGAATTTAACTACTCTGGGTACCTCATATAAGTGGAATCATTCAATATTTGTCCTTTTGTGATTGGCAGGTTTCACTTAGCATATGTCTTCAAGTGTTATCCAGTGTTATAGTGTGTGTCAGAATTTCCTCCTTTTTTAAGACTGAATAATATTCCGTTATGTCAATGTCTTTTAAAAGTAAGTGGGAGCAAAGCAGGATTCTAGAGGAGGAGCTGACTTGGTAAAAGTTATATTGCAGAATGATTTATCTCAGATCTGAAATCAGAAATATTGTAGTGGTATCAGTCCACCACGTTGTGTGGTTGTCAGCTCCTCAAATGTAGAAGCAGACAATGCAGAGAGGTCCTGTTGGCACATAAGAAAGGGGAGGCTGCAAGCCCTGAAGGTCTAGATGAAGTGAAAAATGAGCTGTATTGAATTCTAGTTCAGTATCCTAGAAATAATGATGATTAAGCCCCATAAGCAGAATCTCTGAGTGTGGGGCACAAGTAAGCTAAGAATCATCCTAGCCTCAGTTTCTCCAGCTGCACTGAATGTCCCTTCCACCCTCCTTGAATAGACTCCAAAAGCCCTAACCTTCATGGGATATATTTATTGGGAGTATCTTTTTGAGTCTTTGGCTTGTGTTTTTACTCTATCGTGGTGTCTTTTGAGGAACAAAATTTTAATGAAGCCCAGTCTCAATGTTTGTTAGTGCTTTTTGTGTCCCATTTAAGATACGGGTTCCTACTTCAACACACCTTGCTTCTTTTACTTATCAATTTATTTTGAAATTGTTTCATATTAGTATTTATAGTTTACCTCTTCCCTCTTAGCAGCTGCAAAGGATTGCATTGTAAAGATATATTATTATTTATCTAACCAGATCTCTATTTATATACATTTAGTTTATTTCCTGTCTTTTTGTACTACAAACACTATAATAATATATAAAGTAGAAAGTGAAAGTTGCTGTGACATACACACCTAGTAATCCTGAACCCCAAAATAACCATTGATAGGAAGCTGATAAGATTCTTTAAGATATTTTTATGGACATATCAACATATATTTAAGTATAAAACAAATATGTGTGTATTGGGGTGTATGTGATTAGACACATAAAATAATCCTTTGTCACCTCCCTGTTTCTGTTAAGTTTTATCATGGGTATAGTTTCATATCAATAGCTGGATAATATAGTATTTCATTGTATGGTTGTAATATAATTCACATAATTATCGCTTCTTTATAGGCAGATTTAGGGGCAAATATAGACACAAATGTATATAGCCTATATATGTCCATTGATAATGTGAATATTTTTCTGATTTTCTCCCTCTTACTCCCAGGCCAAGAAATTTTGGGTTATAAGATGTGCACATTTAAAATACATCTGGATCCAGACTGCCCTCCAGAAATAGTATAACTTTGGACTCCAAGATCCCTCAAATCCTTACATTATCATCATATGATATAATAACTCAAATTATTTTCCAGAAGGAAGCACATAAAAGTGTATGTTCTTCCACACCCTAATGCTAGTATTATAATTCTTTTTAAGTGATGCCAACATGATGGATAATTGATATTTTAACCTTAGTATTGTTTTAATTTGCACTATTCACATAACCTGGGAAGATGCATATCTGTCCTTTACTTATTGGTAATTTGTATTTCTTTTATGAATTGACTGCTCATGTTCACTGCCCATTTATAATGAAGATCTCAATCTTTTTAAATGATTCTTAAAAGCCAGTTTTGCATATATTTTAATTTCCCTTATGGTGGATTTTTCTGATTAAATAATGCATGCTCATTGTAAAGAATCGAAACAATACATTAAAATGTAAAGAAAAATTTTTTTCAACTATTGTGGTTATTGCTTCTCTCTTCTATTTTCTCTTTCTGGAATCCTATTATGTGTATTCCTATTATATATACTTTCTATGTCTCCTAATTTTCCCTCTCATTATTCTCTTTGTTATTTTCTTTTAATACTGAGAAAATTATTTGTGCTGCTCTTCAACTTAGAAAATATTTCCTTGATTATTATCCCTCTCTTCTCTTCTCTCCTTCTGGACTGCCTATTATACATATATTAAATTTCCTTGACCTGCCTTCTAACCTGTTATTTTTTATATTTCACTTTTTAAATTTTTTGTCTCTACATTCTAAGAATTTTTTGACCTGGTAATCTAGTGAACTAATTGATATTCCTGCATTTTCCAGTCTTGTCTTCTGCTACTCAAGTAGCCATTGAAGTTTTTTGTTTGGTGATTTTATTTTTCATGCCCCCAACCTTTGCTGTTCTCTGATTTTCCTCTTTTTCTACACAGGGAGTAAATGTTAGAAGTGTTGCAAGATGCTTTAGCCTGATTATTGAGCTCATCAGAAAGTCCACGCAGAAACCTTTTAAATGTGAAAAATGTGGTGGGGATTCAAACAGAGCCTGGCTTTTTGCTATAATCAGAGAGCTTACACAGTGGGGAAGCCACTTAAATGTGATACATGTGGTGAAGGCTTCAGTTGTAACATAATTCTTCATGTCCTCCTGAAAGGAGGGGAAAAAACATTTAAATGTGAGAAATGCAGAAAAGCTTTGGTGCTAGCTCAAATCTTCATATTCCTCAGAGAATCTATACAGGGAGAAACCCTACAGGTGTGGCGAGTGTGACAAGAGCATCAGCTGGAGCACAGATCTTCAAGTTCTTCA
This sequence comes from Equus quagga, assembly GCF_021613505.1. Taxonomy (NCBI): domain Eukaryota; kingdom Metazoa; phylum Chordata; class Mammalia; order Perissodactyla; family Equidae; genus Equus; species Equus quagga. The sequence goes on along the minus strand of NC_060271.1, from coordinate 17,648,925 downwards.
GAGAGATTATCCAGGAGAAAGGCTCTATAAAGGTGTGAAGAGAGGCAAAGGTTTCAGTGAAAGCTCAAACTTTACTTCCATCAGAGCGCATGCGGGAGAGGAACCCAGTAAGTGTGTTGTGTTGTAAGAGCTTCGGCCAGAGTGCAAATCTCTCCTCATGTACATCAGAGCGTCCACACGGAAGAAAAGCCATATAGATGTGAAGAATACGGGGAGGGCTTCTGTGAGAGCTCAAAGTCTTCATACTCGTCAGAGAGTCCGCACTGGAGAAAAACTTTGTACATGTACTAATTGTGGTAAGGCCTTCAGTTAGAGCTCAAGTCTTCACATTCATCAGAAAGCCCATTGCAGAGGATTAGTTTAAGGAGCTTCAATCAAAGTGTAGATGACCAAAATCATCTTTTCACATATAAGAAACTTTATGAAAGTGAAGAGTGTACCAACATTTTCAGTCAGAGGACAGGTCTTCACATTTGTTGCACAGGCCATACAGGAGAGAAAGTCTATAAAAATGAACGTCAGAGTTTCATTCAGTGGATAATTATTTGCTTTGTTAACCAATATGGTAAGGGCCTTTTCAATAGTGTAAATTACAAAGAGAATCGGGCCAGCCCCATGACCAAGTGGTTAAGTTTGCAAGCTCAGCTTTGGCGGCCCAGGGTTTCGGCAGTTTGGATCCTGGGCCCGGACATGGTACTGTTCATCAGGCCATGCTGAGGCAGCGTCCCACATGCCACAAGTAGAAGGACACACAACTAAAAATATACAACTATGTACCGGGGGGCTTTGGGGAGAAAAAGGAAAAGGAAAATCTTTAAAATAAAATCAAAAGAGAATCGATAAAGCCAGAGAAACTCTTTTTTGATACATTTATATATCGCAAACTACAGTAGTTTTAGTGAACATCTTTATTGTGCCACATAATTATCATTTCTTTTTTGTGTTGAGAATAGTTAAGATCTAGTCTCTTAGCAACTTTGAAGTTTATAATACAGTATCACTGACTATAATCACTATGTTGTGCATTAGATCTCCAGAACTTATTTATCTATTCGTTGCAAGTTTGTACCCTTAAACAACTGCCCAATTCCCACACACCCCCAGCCCCTGCTAACCACCATTCTACTCTCTGTTCTTATACATTGAAATACAGAGAAATGCTTAAATGTGAAATTTGGGGAGAACATTTTAGTGAAGTTCACAGTTTCTAACCCCATAAAAGAGATTATATCTAGGAAAGTAATCTCATCAATACCTTGAATAGAGTGAAATATATAAAATTAGTATTCATGTAAAAGGGATCAGGGATGTGTACATGCAGGTTACTTAGTAGCTATACCTATATTTCATTTTCAGATTTATGTTTATATAGAAACTAATACAGTCATGCGTTACTTAATCATGGGGATACATTCTGAGAAATGCATTGTTAGATGATTTCATTGATGTGCAAACTTCATAGAGTACTTACACAACCTATATGGTATAGCCTACTAGACATCTAGGCTATATAGTACTAATCTTAGAGGACTGTTATTGACAGAAATGTCATTATTGTGGTGTATGACTATAGAAGTTTTTTTATCTTTAATCTCACAGTTTATTAGGTGCATTATACAGATAAAAATATAAATTCTCTCCTAACATACTCTCTGGACTCCTACTTAGAGACATAATTGTTTCATCTGTAACTGTCTCAATTTTCTAAATCTTGAAAATGTTACATTCAGTGATCAAGATGAGTGTCTTATCTTCTGGACCACTTCTTAACTTCCCTTTTGTTTAATTTCAAACATATTAGCCTTTGAAACTGGAAGTCATAATTCCCAGAAGTCTAGATTAGTTATTAATGACATGGGTCCTCTGTTTTAGTAGACCTTGATAATAATTGACTTAAGACATTTTTTAAATACCCAAATTGAACTGCTAGAAATGAAAAATACACTGGGTGGGATCAACAACAGATTTGACATTGCAGAAGAAAAAATAAGTGAACTTGAAGACATAGCCATAGAAGGCATTCAAAATGAAGCACAGAGAGAAAAAAATACTGAAAAGGAGAAAGCAGCACATCAGTTAGCTATGGGAAAATTTAAATAATGGTCTAATACAGGTATAGTTGTAGTTCACAAAGAAAAGGAAGGGAGGGAAGACAGAAAGAATATTTGAAGAAATAATGATTTAAAAACTTTCTAAATTTGATGAAAATTATAAACCCACAGAAGCTCAATGTCCTCCATGCCCAAGAAACATGGGGGAAGTTACACCAAGGCACATCATAATCAAATTGCTTAAAGCCAGTGATAAAGAGAAAATCTTAAAAGCAGCCAGAGGGAAAAAATACATTAAATATAGAGGAGGAAAAAAGGTGACAGGAGATTGCTTGTTGGAAATGATAGAAAACAGAGAAAGCAGTGGAGCAATATCTTTAAAGTCCTGAAATTAAAACTGTCAACCTAGAATTCTTTATGCTGTGAAAATATTTTTCAAAAGTGAAATAAAGACCTATTGACATAGAAAAGCTGAAAAAATTAATCACAAGCAGATCTATGTAGAAAGAATGTTATAGGAAGTCCTTCAGGCAGAAGGAAAATGATACCAGATGGAAATCTGGGTATATACCAAGGAAAGAAGACCACAGAAAATGGGAACTACATGAGTAAATACAAACACTTTAAAAATTATTTAAATCTCTTTAAAAGATAACTTGCCTATTTAAAGTAATGGTAATAGAGTGTTTTGTGGGATTTATAACATATGTAGAAGTATGACAATAATAGCACAAAAATCAGGAAGGGAGAAATGAAAGTTTACTGTTATAAAGTTCTTTTATAAAATTATTTTTTAATCGAGATATAATTGACATATGACATTATATGTTGTAGGGTTCTTATACTCTGGTAAGTGATGTGGTATGGTATACCTTGAAAGATAGCCTGATAAGTTAAAGCTGTATACTATAAACACTAAAGCAACCACTAAAGAGATGAAATACAGATATATGCTAATAAGCCAACAAAGAAGATTAAAATGCAATCATAAAAAATGTTCAGTCCAAAGGAAAGCAGGAAAAAAGGAATACAGAATAAGTGGGAGAAATGGAAAACACTTAGCAAGTTGGTAGATTTAAACCAGTCACATCGATCATCACATTAAATGTAAATGTTCTGAAGATCTCACTTAAAAGGCAGTGATTGTCAGATTGTATGAAGAAGAAAGACCCAAATATATGCTCCTAAAAGAAACTCATTTTAAATATAAAGATAATAGGTTAAAACTCAAAGAATGGAAAAAATATATACTGTGCTAGCGCTACTCAGAAACTTTGTCAATAGAGGGTGCTGGAGGTACATTGGAGGAGGAAGATGTGATGGGTAGTTTTATGTGTCAACTTGGCTAGGCTAAGGGATGCCCAGATAGCTGGAAAAACATTATTTCTGGGTATGTCTGTGAGAGTTCTTCCAGAAGAGATTACCATTTGAATCAGGGTTCTGATGGGGTAAAGAAGATCTGCCCTCACCAATGTGGGCAGACATTATCCAATCCATTGAGGAACTGCATAGAAAAAAAGGTAGTGAAGGAAGGGGAATTTCTTGCTCTCTTTCATGCTGAGACATCCTTCTTCTGCCCTCAGACACTGGAGCTCCTGGTACTCCAGGACTTACACTAGCACACCCACTCTACTCCAGTTCTCAGGGCTTTGGCCTCAGACTGGGCATTACAAGATCGGCTCCCTTGGTTCTTGGGCGTTCAGACTTGGACTGAATTCTACACACTGGCTTTCCTGGTTCTCCAGCTTGCAGACAGCAGACTGGGGGACTTCTTAGCCTCCATAACCGCTTGAGCCAATTCCTATAATAGATAGATAGATAGATAGATAGATAGATAGGTGACAGAGATGTTAGAGATAGAGATAGAGATGATAGAGATAGAGATAAATATTATCTCCCCTATCGGTTTTGTTTCTCTGGAAAATACTGACAAATACAGAAGTTTTCTCTCCTAGTTCCAGTGTTCTCATCTGACTGGCCTCTGGCAGGGTGCATATCTTTTTTGGTAGTGCCCCAGCAGCAAGTGGTACCTAGCTAGCTTCCCCACTTCCAACCTGCTCCAGCAGTTTCCAAAAGTATCTGGTAGTACCTCCTGATGAACAACTTCTTGCACACACCCCATCTCCAGCATTTTCAAGAGGCAAGCAGCACCTCTCCATGAATGGCTTCATCCTGTGAGTTCAGCACTCCCAAGGGCAGCTAATGAGTTGCACGTGTGCCCCAAAGCACTTCCTAGCCTTTTACCAGTGACAGCTTTCCAGTGAGTCAACAACTACCCTTTCATCAAGTGGCTTCTGGGAGGCTTTCCTATGAGTCCAGTCCATGCTTCAGCTGGCTTTCCAGCAAGTCACCTCCATCCCTGCAGGCAGTTTCCTAGCAAATTTCATCGGCATTCTAGCAAGTGGTTCTTTACTCAACAGCCTTGGATTGTCAATTGTGCATCAGCTGTGGCCTGTGACAATTCAGGTAACTGTCATTCAGTGGGGATCAAACATAGCCTCACCTGAATCCCACCTTGGGAAGGATTAACCCTTCCAAGTTTATCCCTATTTGGGGTACCCTCACAAGCTCTAGGGTATTCTTTAGAGAACTTTTTATTAGCCAATTCCCAGTTACACCAATCCCCTGTTAATAATTCTTTATGTTTAATTTTCCCTGTTCAAAATACTTTGCTGTTTCTATCTCTGGATTAAACTCTAACTAATACGCCAGGGATAAGGAGGGGCACTTAATGGTAAAGGGGTCAATTTATTAGGAGGACATAACAATCCTAACTGTTTAGGCTTCTAATAATGGAACATCAAAGTGCATAAGGCAAAAACTGGAATACAAGGAGAAATGGACTAGAAAAGCCCATGATTATAGTGTGAGATTTCAATACTCCTCTCTTTATAAATGATAGAGGGCAAAATTAGTAAAAATATAGAAGAGTTGAACAACACTACCAATGATTTGATCTAATACTTATACAACACTCTACTCAACAAAAGCAGAGTACACATTTTTTTCAAGTGCACACAGAATATTTACCAAGATAAACTATGTTCTGGGCCATAAAACAAGTCTGAATAAATATATGTGGGTGTAAGTCATACAGAGTAGGCACTCTGATGACAATGGAATTAAATTAGAATTTGATAACAGAAAGATATCTGAACAATCAAAAAACCTGGAAACTAAACACACTTAAGGAACCTATGAGTCAATAAAGAAATCACAAGGAAAATGAGAAATTATTCAGATTTGGCTGAAAATGAAAACACAATATATGAAAATGTGTGGGATGCAGCAGTACTTAGAGGGAAACTGATACCACTAAATGCTTATGTTGGAGAAGACGAAAGATCTCAATTACCCACCTCAGTGTCCACCTTAGACTAAGAAAAGGAGAGAAAATGAAACCCAAAGGAAGCATAAAAAATGAAGTAAACATCAGAGCTGAAATCTATGAAATAGAAAACATAAACAATAGAGGAAAATTGATGAAACCAAAAGCTGGTTCTTTGAGATCAATAAAATTGATAAAGTTCTAGCCAGACTGATCAGAACAAAACAAGAGGGAAGTCATATGACCAATATCGGGAATGAGAGATGTGACATCACTACAGATATTAAAATAATAATAAAGGAATATTATGAACAACTTTATGCCAATACATTTGACAGCTTAGCTGAAATAGGCAAATTCCTCAAAAGATACAAACTACTAAAGCTCTCAGGAAGAAATTTGTAACCTGAACATCTCTATATCTAATAAAGAAATTGACTTTGTGGTTAAACACTTTCCCATGAAGAAAAATCCAGGCCCCAATGACTGCACTGATGAATTCTACCAAATATTTAAGGAAGAAATAGGGGCCAGCCCAGTGTTGCAGTGGTTAAGTTCTCACGTTCTGCTTCGGCAGCCCAGGGTTTGACAGTTCGGATCCCAGGTGTGGACCTATGCACCGCTTGTCAAGCCACACTGTGGCAGGCGTCCCACATATAAAGTAGAGGAAGATGGGCAGGGATGTTAGCTCAGGGCCAGTCTTCCTCGGCAAAAAGAGGAGGATTGGCAGCAGATGTTAGCTCAGAGCTAATCTTCCTCCCCCCCCCCAAAAAAAGGAAGAAATAATACTAAAGTCTATACAAACTTCCAGAAAACGGAAGAGGAAGGAAACTTCCCTACTCATTCTATTATGCCAGCATTACTTTGATACCAAAACCAAATATTACGAGAATATTACAAGAAAAGAAAACTACAGACCAGTGTACCCCATGAACACAGATGCAAAGATTTTAAATAAAATTTAGCAAATAGAATCTGACAATATATTAAAAGGACAATACACCACAGGCAAGTGAGGTTTATTCCAGGTATGCAAGATTGGCTTGACATTAAAAAAAATCAATCAATGTAATTCACCATATTAATATACCAAAAATGAAAAGCCATATGATAATCTCAATAAATGCAAAAAAAAAAAAAAAGAATTTCACAAAAGACACCATTCATTCTTCAGTAAACTCTTGGAAAACTAGAACTGAAAGGGAATTCCTTCAACCTCATGAAAGGCAACTATAAAAAACCTACAGCTGACATCATACTTAGTGGTGAAAGACAGTGTTTTTCCCCCAAGTTCAGGAAAAAGGCAATTACATCCCCTGTCACTATTTCTATTCATCATTGTAGTGGTGGATAGAGCCAGTGCAATAAGTCAAAGAAAATTGATAAAAGGTATCCAGATTGAAAAGGAAGAAATAAAACTTTTTATTTGCAGAGAGTATGATTGTCTACGTAGAAAATCCTGTGGAAATCTTTAAAAAGCTACTAGATCAACATTAAAAAACAAATTGTATTTCTACATAGTCACAAACAATCAGAAATGTAAATTTAAAAATACAATTTATAATATCATAAAAATTATGAAATACTTAGGGATAAATCTGACCACAAATATGCAAGGGTTGTACACTGAAAACTAGAAAACACTGATGAGAGAAATTAAAGCAACCCTAAATAAATGAGTAGATATACCATGCTCATGAATTGGAAAGCAATATTTTTAAGATATCAGTTCTCTCCAAATTGATCTACAGATTCAAGACCCTGAGCTAGACAAGTTCCATGATGCATTTATGGAGATGAAACTATAGACAATTTCACATTTATTCAGTATTCACAAATATTTACTTAGCATCTATAATGTGCCAGGCTCTGGAGATATAGTCATGAATAAAACTAAGATTCTACTCACACCAATTCCAGTGTGTCAGTCTTTTCCCCACCACCAAGCAATTCTCCAACACCAGCTGAGTGTCCTACAATTCAACTCAATTCTGACATTATCTACCTGGTAATAGTGTCAGATCCCACTGGTTAAGGGCTCAATCCTACAACACTTCCCCTCCCACTCCCCTTCAGACACGAATTGCAAGTCCAGGTTGTCTCCTGTGCTTCTGACCTACTGGCTATAGATTGGAGGTTCCAACGACCCCCTCGAGTTTGATTAATTTGCTAGATCAGCTCACAGAACTCAGAAACATTTTACTTACTAGATTACTAGCTTATTATAAAAGGATATAACTCAAGAACAGCCAGATGGAACAGAAGCATAGGGCAAGGTATGGAGAAATGGCTTGGAGGTTCCATGCCCTCTCTAGGTGCACCACTCTCCCTGCATCTCCACTTGTTCACCAACTCAGAAGCGCTCTGAACGCCATCCTTTTGGGTTTTATGGAGGCTTCATTACGTAGGTCCAAGTGATTAAATCATTGGCCATTGATTCAGCCTCTATCCCCTCCTCCTTCCAGAGGTCAGGAGTGGGGGTGGGGACTGAAAGTTCCAACCCTCTAATCACATGGTTGGTTCTCCTGGCACTCAGCCCCCATTCTTAGGTGCAGTCCAAAAGTCACCTCATTCACATAACAAAAAACAGTATTATCACTCTCATCACTTAAAAAATTCCAAGAGTTTTAGGACCTCTGAACTAGAAATGAGGATGAAGACAAAATATATTTCTTATCATTCACAATATCACAAAAACAAAAACTAACAAAAAATATATATATATATATACCCTCATAAAACATACATACTATGAGACAAAGAAAGGAAAAGGAACAAGAGAACTCAAGGATGGCTCCTAAATTTTCACTTGAGTAACTAGGTGGATGATGGTACATTTGTTGAACTAGGAGAAATGCTAGATTGGGCAGGAGGGCAGGAATTAAGAGTTTGGTGTGGACATGTGACATTAGAGGTGGCTTTTAGATATCCAAGGGAAGACTTCAGGTAGGCATAAGGAATTGGGGCTTGAAGTTTGGGGAGAGGTGAAGGCTGGAGATAGAGATTTGTAAGCCATAGTCATGTAAATCATATTTAAAGCTATGGGACCAAAGGAGATCATTTAGAGAAAAACTTCAAAAAGAAAAGACCCAAGGCCAAACCTATGAGTATTCCAACTTTTGGAGGTGGAACAGAGGAAGAGTATTCAGTAAAGGAAATAGAGAAGTAGTCTTCATGAGGTGGGAGAAACTACCTTTTGTGAGATGTTCTAGAAACCAAGATAAGGAAGTATCTCAATTTTGTTGAATGCTTTTGAGGTCAAATATGATGAAAACAGAGCGAGTCTGTTTAATTATTCAACTGGAATTCCATTGATACCTTGACAGGAGTAGTTTCAGGACAGTAGTCAGGGTCAAGAAGCCAATTAAAGTTGACTGAGGAGAGAAATGGAGGTGAGAAAATGTAGGCAGCAACAAGAGGCAACTCTTCAAAAATATTTTTCTATGAAGGAAAGTTAGGAAATGGAGCAATTGCTCAAGTGGGCTATAGGTCAAGAAAGGATTTTTTAAAGATGAGATATAAAAACATGACTTTATGACATAGATTGGAAATGCCAGTAAAGTCAATGACCACTAGTATCAAGTGGACTCCTAAGTGCCAGGCAATAGGACTACATTTCCTTAATCCATTCACTCTCCCATATTCCTAAATAACTAACATTAGAATGTCAAATGCCATTGATTATAAAATACATTATTATTTTTTGTACTACTAAGAAAGACAAAAATGCTGCCAATTAAACGATGGCATGCCATCATTTCTAAGATAGCAATCACACACATGTTGAAATATGAAAAGTGTGCATTAGCATCAATGTAATACAGTATTTATTTTTTCTCTCCTCAAACCTCCAATACCTTCTCTTTATCTTCACTTTCAGCTTCCCATTTCACCAAGAAAACAAAAGCACTCAGAAGAGGCCATCCTCATTGTCCCACCAAATCTGTCCACCTATCTGCATCTGTACCTATAAACTCTGCCTCCTCTTTTATTTCAATGGATGAATTGTTCATCTCTAATGTAGAACTGAGCCTTCCGATTGTGTACTGAATTCCATTCCTTCTCTCCTCAAGAACTTTTCTTCCTGCAACTGTCCTGTCTCTCCTGTATTGTCAATTTCCCCCCTTTCTGTATGATTTTAATTAGGGTGCAAACACACTGTAATTTCTTCCATCTTAAAAAAAAATTCTGGACCCCAAATCCAAATGCAACAGCAGCATTATTTTTCTGCTCATCTTAAAAAAGCAAAACTTCTTAAAAGTACTGTCTATATATGTTTTTTCCACTCCCTCTCCTCCCATTCTTCCATCCCACTCTTACCAGACTTTATCAGACTTCCACTACTACGCCAAAATGGCATGTTGCACCAACCTCGACATTGCTAAATCCAATGGTCAATTCTTAGTTCTCATCCTTCTTGACCCATCAGCAGCATTTAACGCAGTGGATCACTTCCTTCTTGAAATATTGTCTTCCCTTGATTTTGCACATCCAAACGTTCCTACTTCTCCATTTACCTCACGGATTAAGCCTTCTCAGTCTTTGTTGGGTCCTCTTCATCTCCCTGGCCTAAGCTAGTGCATTGCTAGAAGAAACTAAACTGAGTAAGGGAAAATTATTCTCTTAGCATACAGCTGATTTAGATTTTCTGTTGTCTATCTTTTTAAACGAAAATGATATTAACACCTCCCTTTCGAAAACGACCGTGGCTCTCAAAGCAGCCCCGGAAACACCAACCCAGGAATCTCCCCGAAAAAAGGGAGAAGCCTCTGACGCCTTCCGTAAACGAGCTCCACCGGCCTTATGGGAAATGTAGTCTCCGGTTGATGGCCTGCGCAGCAGGGGAGCCTGGGAACTCTGGGTGGGTAATTACTTCCGCACACGCGCAGTGGGGCGGTAGCTGGTCTTCTGTAATCTTCAAACCAGCGCTCAGTGCAGTGAGAACGGGGGTTACTCGCGGAGTCTCTCTGGGACATCTCTGTAGCCTGGCCTCAGGCTTAGAGCCCGAGCTGGGAGCCTGGCGGTGAAAGTTCTCAGGTAGGATTCTGCCGGACTCGGGGGACGTAAGGGAAGGGCGGGGAGAAAGACAGGGACCAGTTTTTTGGCATACTCAACCGAGGATAAAACTTCACAACCCCCACGTGCGATGACTTCGTGTTTTCATGTGTGGGTCTGTCCGGTTCTGGAGTGATTCAGAGAAAGCAAGAGCACAGCTCCGCCTGCCATTCGTGGTTTCTCAGATCCCAGGTGGGGCTGGGGCGGGCTCAGTTTGCGTCCCTGCCCTTGTAGGCACAGGTGAATCTGTAGGAGTCTGTGCTTCAAACTGTACCTTTCCTGGTTACAGGAGCACCGTTGGCCCCACCAGACAACAGGAAATAATAAACCATTTCAAGCGATCTGGGAGGAAAGCATTTCTAGAGAAACTGCTAGGCACTCTTCTTAGGGCATTCTTACATCTGAATCATCTGAAGTAAATGTCTTCGTTTTGCGTATGAATTAACTGAAGCTGAGAGGTGAAGTTACTTGTCTAGACTCACACAGCTTAGTAAGTAAAAGAGCTGAGATTGAAACCTAGATGAGTTTTCTCTTAATTTCCTTCTGTTTTGCAAGAGCACTCTGCAAAAAACGGAATTGGATTTATTCTCCTTTTGAAATATTTGAGCAATGAATGCTGTGTAAATTTCGCTTTGTTACTTTTTTTTAAAAAGAGACCGTGTAAATAAAGCTGTGAGTCCCTCTTGTTCATTTTAGCCTTTCTAGGGCCCCAGCACTGCTGGTTAGAATGTCAAAAAGCCCAGACTGGCCTCAAGGAGATGGTGAGTTCCCAGAGAGAGAGAGAAACAGATTTGGAGTCAAAACTGAAGGCTTCGAGTTAAAAAAACAAAAAAAAATGTTCCTGGGTCCAGCCTTCTCAAGAAAGCTCAACCTAGTTTGAGATCTCTTACCCCAGCTTCAGAGGAGAGACCAGAGAAAGACCGGCAGGAATGACTTCTATATATTTATTTTGAGGAAGATTAGCCCTGAGCTAACATCTGCTGCCAATCCTCCTCTTTTTGCTGAGGAAAATTAGCCCTGAGCTAACATCCATGCCCGTCTTCCTCTGCTTTGTATGTGGGACGCCTGCTACAGCATGGCTTGCCAAGCAGTACCATGTCCGCACCCGGGATCCGAACCAGCGAACCCCAGGCCACCAAAGCAGAATGTGCACACTTAACCGGTGAGCCACCGGGCTGGCCCCATGGAATGACTTCTAGAGATAGTGAGCTTCAGAGATCAGGCTTTTAGTTAGTCTTTTAACTGATTCATTATTATTTTCTTAAGGTAGATTTCTGGGAGGAAAAAAGAGGACTGGTTCAAAGGTTACCAACTTGCTGTAAGATCAGTAGGACAGAAATGTACAATATCCTTATCTAAACTCTATATATTCAAAAGAGGATCACAAGTAGAGATCAGTGCTTATAACATATGGACTGTTCTGACTTGTTAGAAATGTCATTCTCCCACTAGGTGGCATTTTCTGAGGCTGCAATGTGGGTGATTCTGTTCTGATGGAGCAGAGTTCTACATTGCAGTCCTGGATTTTAATGTGTTTCTATTTTTTTCCCTATTTGTACTTTCATAGATCTCTGTGCAAGAGCTTCAGAAAATGATCAACTTCCAGGTAAGATATCCGTTTATTCAGTCATTCAAATCTCTGGAAAATCCACATAAAAAGGAAAGGTACACTCAGGGAAAATGTAGATTGACTAGATCAGATCCAAAAGGGAATTTAGAAAGTTGATAAGTTGATAGCCAGGTCATAAGGTGTGTACGTAGTTGGAATAAATTTGAGCTGTGTATGTGTACTCAGTCTTTCTGGTGATCATAGAAAATGGATAGCCAACAAGTTAAAGTATTGGCATTGTCTATGAGGCGAAAGGAAAACAATTCCCCAAATAGGTAAAGTTTTTCCTGGCATAATTCTCTGAAGAAAATATCTTATAATGGGTTTTCATAGAGATAATGTTAGAAATAACATTCACAGCAACGACCCTGTGATAAATGTAACATCAGATTTCCTATGACTTTGAGTGTTCCCTAGAGCAAGCAGAGAACACGGTGCCAAGCAGCACTGTATGAACTCAATTTGTAAGTCCACCTACATAGCCTGTTTAATGTTCATCCATAAGTAAACCTGGTACCTTTTCCAGAGTATCCAGCTAGTCTTGAGCATTTTCTCTTCCATGTGAATTTTAAAATCAGTTTGTCAAGGTCCATAAAAGAGTGTATTAAATATTTTATTGTGATTGCATTACACTTTTAGATTAATTTGGAGAGAATTCATAACTTTTCAGTAATGAATCCTCCATTTATTCAATTTTCCTTATAACCTTCATTACATTTTTATAGGTTTATTATTGTAACTCTTGTAAATTTCTTATAATGTTTGTTCTTACATATGATTTAAGTTGATGAGAATGGGATGGATCTTTTTTCATTATATTTTTTAATTGACTATTCTGGCGTATAGGAAAGTATGAATTTATCTATTTGACTTTATGTCAACTTACAGAACTCTTACTAAGTCAAAGAATTTTTCAGTTGATTGTAGATTTTCTAGGTAGACAATCGTATACTCTTCAAATGGAATTTTGTTTCTTACTGCCCAATATGTAAGTCTCCATTTTTTTTTCTTGTCTTATTGCAATGGACTATAATTTTGAATGTAATTGCTGGCCAGAATCTTTTTTCTTCCAATTTTAATGGGAATGCTTCCAGTGTTTCACTGTTTCCTCTTGTATTCTGGTATATAGTTGTTTTTTGGTTTCGTTTTTAATCAAGTTAAGGATATTTAGCTTGTGAAGATTGTTTTCATAAATTGGGAACTTTTTTCCTCATATCCTTTTTTTTATAGCTGTCAATAAAATCATTTATCTTCTTTAATATAGCAGTTTAGAGAACTTCTAATACATTTTCCAATATTGAACTCTGTATTCGTGGGATAAACCCTACCTAGTCTCTTAACTTTTTAAACGTCCAGATAGTAAATATTTTAGGCTTAAAGACTATATAGCCTCTGTGGCAACTACTCAACTCTGCCCTTGTAGCTGAAGTAAAGGAATGGGTGTAACTATGTTCCAGGAGCATTGTAGTTACAAAAACAGGAGGACAGCCCATAGGTTGTAGTTTGCTGACCCCTGCTCTATGTGGTCTTAACTATCTCTTTGTGATAGACATGTAGCCACAAGCTTTTTAAATTTCAGTTTAAGTTAATTAAACATGATTTTAATTATTTTTGTATCACTGTTATAGTATCTAGTAGGTCCTCATTAAATATTTCATGAGTGAATGAAGAACATATAAGCAGTATTTTAAAATAATGAGTTTTTACTCAATATACATATATTGAGAATATGTAATAATTCATATATTACAAATTGACACATTTAAAGTGTATACAATTGAGTGGTTTTTAGTATATTCACTAAATTGTGAAACCATCACCGCTATCTAATTTCAAAACATTTCCATTACCCTCAAAAGAAACCCCACACCTGTAAGTGGTCACTTCCAATTCCTCCCCTCCTCAGCCCTAATTTACTTTCTGTTTCTATGGATTTGCCTGTTCTGAACATTTCATACAAATGGAACCATACAATATGTAATCTTTTGACTGACGCAGCACAGTTTTTCAAGAGTCATCTATGTTGTAGATTCCTTTTTATTCCCAAATGATATGGCATCACATGGATATACTTCATTTTGTTATTCTACTCATCTGTTGATAGATAACCATACTGTTTCCACTTTTTGACTATTATGAATAATTCTGCTATGAACATTTGTGTACAGGTTTCTTTTGTGAACATATGTTTTCACTTCTCTTGGGTCTGTACATATTGCTGGATCATATGGTAACTCTACGTTTAACATTTTAAGGAACTGCCAAACTGTTTTCCATAGTTGCTGCACCATTTTACAATCCCACCAGCAATGTATGAGAATTCCATTTTCTCCACATCCTTGCCAAAAACATGTCATTGTCTGTCTTTGATTTTAGTCATCCTAGTGGATGTGAAGAGATGATCTCATTGTGGTTTTGATTTGCATTTTACTAATGACTAATGATGTTGAGTATCTTTTTGTGTGCTTGTGGACCATGGATGTCTTTGGAGAAATGTCTGTTCAAATCCTTTGCCCATATTTAAGTTGAGTTGTCTTTTTATTGTTGTTTTGTAAGAGTTCTTTTTTAATTCTACATACAAATCTCTTATCGGATACATAATTTGCAAATATTTCTTCCCATTCTGTGGGTTGTCTTTTCACTTTCTTGATGGTGTCCTTTGAACCACAAAATTTTTAAATTTTGATGGATTCCAGTTTATCTTTTTTTGGTTTTGTCACTTATACTTTTTCTGTCACATCTAAGAAACCACTGCGTAATAATCTAAGGTCACAAAGATTTACTCCTATGTCTTCTTCTAAGAATTTTGTGGTTTAGCTCTTACATTTAGGTCTCTGATCCATTTTTAGTTCGTTTTTTATATAAGACGTGAGGGGTGTAGGGGAGAGGGGGTCCAACTTCATTCTTTTGCATGTGGATATCCAGTTGTTGTCCTGGCACTAGTTGAATATTTCTAATAAGATTTTTGTTTATGTATACATTACATCTTGTTCACCACCCGAACACTAATTATAGTGCATCCCCTCACATGTGAGCCTAATCACCCCTTTTGCCCTCCCCCCTCCCCCCTTCCCCAATGGTAACCACCAGTCCAATCTCCAATGCTATGTGTTTGGGTTTTTTTTTTTGTAGTTTTTATCTTCTACTTATGAGTGAGATCATATGGTATTTGACTTTCTCCCTCTGACTTATTTCACTCAGCATAATGTACATCTGAAAAAAATAAAAATTAAAAAAAGAAAAAAAGATTTTTGTTTCTCTCAAAAAGTATATCTCTGAATAAAGCATACAGTACTTATCATATGTAACTTTCTGAAACCTCAACAATGAATATGATATGATCATAAGAGGCTGCCATGATTCTCTTGCAAGTCCCCAAATGATGCACACTTTAGTTTGAAGAGCAATGTGCTGTTACAGGGATCAGTGACATTCCAGGATGTGGCTGTGGACTTCACCCCAGAGGAGTGGCAGCTGCTTGACTGTGATCAGAGAACCTTGTATTGGGATGTGATGCTGGAGAACTTTAGAAACCTCGTCTCAGTGGGTAAGGACAGTGGGTGGTAACTTTTCCGTGTAACTCAGAATGTATTAATAGCGCCCTTCCTTTAAGACTTGTGAAGGCTGTGACCATTCTGAAACATTAATAAGTTTGGTCCTGAGTTTTAGTGGTCAGAGATTCTTAATCCCCTTTAGGGATCAAGTAGTCTGTTTATGCTTCTCCCTCCCAAATGGAGGAGAAGGGTCTTTTCTGTTCTAAGGCCCGTTTGTTGTCGTTTACAGGCCCTGAGACTCAAGGAGGCAGCCCTGAATTGTGAGGTAG
>NC_060271.1:17440742-17633049 GCF_021613505.1 Equus quagga | reverse complement strand
CCACGTGACCGCAGATATTTTCCATACAGTTAGTTCTTACAATGTAGGCAGATTGTGTGGATTTGAGAAATGAGGAATGATAAAAGAGTCCAGAGTGTTGCACTAATAAGATTCCCTCTTGAAAGAAGGAAACCTCAGAAATAGTGAGGAATTTTCTTCTCCTCCCTTTTCCCTGACTTTATCATATCAGTGGACTTAGCATTTGTAGAGTGTTGAGCTTGGCAGGGATAGTGTCACACTGGACATGGTGTGGCATCATGGTAACAGTCAGAATTAACTTTCTTAAGCACAAAATATATAAAGGCAAAGGTTGGTAAAGACTAGGAGTCTTGTGTTTCAGGTCCCCAGAGTTAATGGAAGCCCTAAGTGTGGAAAACAAAATGTGAAATTTGAGTTGAAGAGTGCGGTGTCAGGGGCAAAGAAGGATTCTGGAGGCCAGTACATCTGGCAGACTGAAAGAGGTTATAAAAAGCAGGATTAATTATTAGGACAAATTTCACATCAAGTGGTAGAAACAGCTGATGATAGAAGCAAAAGGAATTTAAGTCTGGTCTCTCTTAAACCTTCTGCTGGGCCTCTGTGTTCCTGGGTATATCTAGGCGTTGGAGAATGAATCCTAGCTAGACGGGGAGTTGGAGAACTTTCTACAAATATGCCACAACTGTGGTTTGGATGGTTTAGGAGGATATAGAAATGTGCCTCTAGATACAAGGGAGTTAATGGCTTAGCAAAATTCATTTGGTAGTTATGTGCGGCATGAGTAAGGAGAAAGAGAGGTGTATGAAAGAGACTAGGGAGTGTCCTAACAGGATAATTTAAATTTTAGATGTTGTAGACCTTGACTCTGATCAAATTTCTCCAAACCAATCCACCTCTTCTCATTTCCCCATAAAGCCTTATCTCCTTGTTCCCTGATTACCTGACTCAGTCATTCCTCTGAAATGGCTCACTGCCCTCTCAGAGCTTACTCTGCATCCTTGTCGAGAGTCCTCTTTAACTTCCTATGTCATCGTTATGACTTGACTTTGTGCCTGTTTCACCATCTCTCACAGGTTGGAAAGTCATATTTACAAATAGAAAAAGCTACTTGTTCTCATTATTGTTTTCCAGAAGCCTCCATTTCAGCAATGTTTTCCTTAAAGCTCAGGGGCAGGAGAAATACAGATTTCTCTTTTGTTTTGCTGTCCAAAATGGGAAACTAGACCTGAAACCGGAGATGTTTTTTGTGGTAAAAAACACATGATATGAAATCTACCCTTTGACAGATTTTTAAGCATACAGTACAGTATTGCTAACCATTTACACAGTGTTGTACAGCAGATCTCGCGTGACTGAAAGTCTGTACCCATTGAACAGCAACTCCCCATTTCCCCCTCCTCCCAGCCCCTGGCAACCGCCATTCTACTTTCTGCTTCTGTGTGTTGACTGTTTTAAATACCTGGTATAAGTGGAATCATGCAGTATTTGGTCTTCTGCGACTGGCTTATTTCACTTAGATTAATGTCCTTGACGTTCATCCATGTTGTAGCATATGACAGGATTTCCTTCTTTTTTAAAATATGTGTATACCATATTTTCATTATCCATTCATCTGTCAGTTGACATTTAGATTGTTTCCAGCTCTTGGCTGTTGTGACTAATGCTGCAATGAACATGGGAGTGCAAATATCTCTAGGAAATCCTGTTTTCAGGTTTTTTGATAAATACCCAGAAGTGGGATTGCTGGATACTGTGGTGGTTCTATTTTTGATATTTTGAGGAAACTCCATATGTTTTCCATAGTGGCTGCACTGTTTTACATTCCCACCAATGGTGCACAAGAGTTCCAACTTCTCCATATCCTTGCCAACACTGTTGTTTTCTGTTTTTTTGATAATGGACATCCTAACTGATGTGAGGTGCTATCTTATTGTGGTTTTGATTTCTATTTCCCTGATGATTAGTGATGTTGAGCATCTTTTCATATACCTGTTGACTATCTGTATGTTTCCTTTGGAGAGAAGTCTATTAAAGTCCTTTGCCCATTTTTTTTGCTATTGAGTTATAGGGGTTCCTTATATATTTTGGATATTAAGCTCTTATCCAATATGTGTTTTTTAAATATTTTCTCCTATTCTGTAGGTTGCCTTTTCACTCTGTTGATTGTTTCCTTTGCTGCACAAAAGCTTTTCAGTTTGATGTTAGTTTTAGTCCATTTTTGCTTTTGTTACCAGTGCTTTTGGTTATCATATCCAAGAAATCATTGCCAAGACCAATGTGATGAAGTCTTTCTCCTATCTTTTCTTCTAGGAGTTGTATAGTTTCAGGTCTTACATTTAAGTCTTTAATACATTTTGAGTTGATTTTTGTGTATGGTGTAAGAGTAGGGTTTAATTTCACTCTTATTATGTGTGCATATCTGGTTTTCCCAGCATCATTTGTTGAAGAGACTATCCTTTCCCATTGGGTAGCCTTGGCAACTTGTTGAAGACTGTACATTCATGGGTTTATTTCTGGGCTCTATTCTGTTCCATTGGCCTATATGTCATCTTTATGTCAGTACCATATTATTTTGATTACTGTAACTTTCTAATATGGTTTCAAGTCAGGAAGTGTGAGGCCTCCTGCTTTGTTCTTCTTTCTCAAGAATGTTTTGGCTATTTGGAGTCCTTTGTGGTTCTATATAAATTTTAGAATTGTTTTTTCTATTCCTGCAAAAAGTGCCATCGAGATTGCATTGAATCTGTAGATCGCTTTGGGTAGTGTGGACATTTTAACAATAGTAAGTATTCTAGTCCATGAACACAGGATGTCTTTCCATTTATTTGTGTTTTCTTTAATTTCTTTCAGCAGTGTTTTGTAGTTGTCAGTGTACAAGTCTTTCACCTTCTTGGTTAAATTTATTCCTAAGTATTTTATTCTTTTTGATGCTATTGTAAATAGGATTGGTTTCTTTATTTCCTTTTTGGATTGTTTGTTTTTAGTGTGTAGAAACGCAACTGATTTTTGTATGTTGATTTTGTGTCCTACAACTTTGCTGAATTTGTTTATTAGTTCTAATAGTTTTTTTGTGGAATCTTCAGGGTTTTCTACATATAAAATCATGTCATCTGTGAACAGAGATTCTTTTACTTCTTCCTTTTCAATTTGGATGTCTTTTATTTCTTTTTCTTACCTAACTGGTCTAGCTAGGACTTCAGTACTATGTTGAATAGAAGCAGTCAGGATAGGCATCTTGCCTAGAACAGTAGTCTTTAAAATTTTTCTTTCTATAACATGATATTGGAAGGAGTAACTGGGAATGTTTCATTTTGCTCCTGTTTAGAAGTTATCTACTTACTTGATGAGCCAGAGAAACAGGAGGGTAGCAAAGACAATTTTATGTTCACTTTCAAGAAAGCACTGACCAAGCAGAGAGTCCAAAGTTGTAATCTGAGTATAAACTTTATTTCTTCAAGACAACATAAATGTGAATCAAATGGAAATAATTTGCAACCTAATTTACACTTAGTTATAATAAAAGTTATATTGGAGAAAACTCTTATGAATACACAGAATGTGGAAACGCCTTCAAAAGCAAGTTTTGTATCATTAGACATGAAAAAAAAGCATACAAGAAAAAAGGCCTTTGGATGCAATGAATGTGAGAAAACCTTCCAAAAGAAGTCTCATCTCATTAGACATAGAAAAAAATCATACAAGGAAAAAAAAAAACTTTTGAATGCAATGACTGTGGGAAAGCCTTTAACAGTAGGGGACACCTTATAGCTCATAAAAAAATTCATAGTGGAGAGAGACCCTTTGTGTGCAATGATTGTGGGAAAGCGTTTATGCATAAAGCACAACTGGTGGCCCACCAGAGACTTCACACTGGAGAGAAACCTTATGAATGCCGTCAGTGTGGGAAATCCTTCTCTTGAAACTCCTCCTTTACTCAACATGTGAAATCTCATACACTCGAGAACTCATTTGCATGTAAGGAATGTGGGAGAACCTTCAGGTACAGTTCGTCCCTTTATAAACATTCTAGATTTCATACAGGAGAGAAACCGTACAGACGCAGAGAATGTGGCAAAGCCTTTGCAGACTCATCAGTGCTTGTCATGCATCAGAGAATTCATACAGGCAAGAAACCCCATGGGTGTCCTGAATGTGGCAGAGCCTTCATTAAGAAGTCACATCTCCTTAAACATTCTTTAACTCATACAGCAGAGCAACAAAATAAATGTCACACGTGGGAAATCTTTTAACCAGAAGATTCATCTCATTCTCCATCAAAGAAGTCATGAAAACATGGAAGCTTTGTGAATGTGGGAAAACTTAAAATTAGCTTTTTAATAAAGCAGCAAAGAATTCATCATGAAAAAGCCCTGTCAACTGAATAAACAGGGAAAAGCATGTTCTGAAACTCATACTCTGTAAGTAATATTACTAATTTTATTGAAAAGATTACAGAAAATTTTGAGTTTTATTTGGCATTATGATCTGCGCTCTGTGCTCTTTGCTCCCTTTCTTAAATGCCAGAATTAATAGAGTAAAAGAATTAGCTAAGTATGAACCATAATGAATCAAAATTAAACAGATGTTTGAAAATTGAAACAAGGTATAATTTATTTATTTATTTTACTATTTAAACCAAGTCATTGTTAGGTGCTGGGGGATAGAAAGCATTATATTTAAAAGATACTTATGAGGCGGGGATGAACAGGTTTTTACATCAACATATGTGTTTATGATTGCAAGGTGAATGAACTGGTCAGGGTTTGGTGAATCGAACTCCTCCTCAGTGGCGGAAATGTAAATTGGCATAATCTTTTGGACCACAGTTTGTTAATGTGATTAAAAGTCTTAAAACTTCATACCATTTGACTGAGCAATTCCATTTCTAAGAATCTGTCCTAAGGAAGTAATTAGACATTTGGTAAATGACTCGTGTACAAAGGTATTTATCATTGTGTTATCTACACTAGCAACGGTTACTGCAGTACTCAACCAGCCCTCAGATCTACTTAGTGGCTTATAACAACATAAATTTATTTCTCACCTCTAACACAAGCCCATGCTGGACAGGCTGGGGACTCAACTCCATGTTGCCTCACTCTGGAACCATCCTGAACATATTTGTTACCTACTGCTGAATAACAAATTACTCAAAAACTTAGTAGCTTAAAACAACAAACAATTATTAGCTCACAGTCTGTGGGTCAGGAATCTGGCATAGCTTTACTAGATCCTCTGGCTCGGGGTCTCTCATGAGACTGCAGTCAAAGTGTTGGCTGGGACTACAGTCATCTCTAGGCTCAACAGAAGGAAGGACATGCTTCCAAGCTCACTTATGTGGTGATTGGCAGGCCTCAGGAGAGCCAATTCCAAACTTAGTCATGTGGCTGTTGGCAGGCCTGAGGGCCTACCTGGTGGGAGACATCAGTTCTTTGCCACACAGACCTCTCCAGGTCCCACAAGAACAGCTCACAACAAAGCAGCTGGCTGCTCTTAGAGTGAGCAAGGGAGCGAGGGAGGGTAAAGAGGGCAAGCAAGATGGAAGCCAGAATCGTTCTGTAACCTAATCTCGGAAGTGGTATCCTATCACTTTTGCTATATTCTGTTCCTTAGAAGCAAGTCACTAGGTTCAGCCCACACTCAAGGATAGCAGATTTTAAGGGCTTGAGTATCAGAAGAAGGGGTCACTGGAGGCCATTTTAGAGGCTGCCTGCCACACTGAACATTACAATTTCTGGGGCAGAGGGTAAAGAAACATGACAAATTGTGCACTGGCTCTTAAAAGATTCCTTTTGGAAGTGGCACACATTACATTACATTACTACACATTACATTGCTCATATTTTGCAGCCAAACAAATCGTGTTGTCACCACTAACTTCCAAGGGATGGGAAATTGCAATTCTACCACATACTGGGAAAAGGAAATCCATTATATTTGTGAGTGGCACTGACTACCACAGCTGCAGGTTCAACAGTGGGAGAATAGTTTAAAATTTTTGATACATCCACGTACAGAACATGATGTAACTCTAACAGATCTTAAGCAGGATTTCTCCTTTAGC
This sequence comes from Equus quagga, assembly GCF_021613505.1. NCBI lineage: Eukaryota > Metazoa > Chordata > Mammalia > Perissodactyla > Equidae > Equus > Equus quagga. Next base: position 17,627,006 of record NC_060271.1, on the reverse strand, counting down.
CCAGGATGGAAACTAGGATCAACAAGTGAGGAGCATCAAATACCCTACATTATTTATTTTTTTTAAAGCCACAAATAATTGGGGGCCAGGCAACTTCTCCACTTCCACGACTTAGTAAAAAGTAACCAAACCGACTTCTGCATCCTCAACCATCATTCCAGACCTGCTCCACCCACCCCCTCAACCTCATATAACTAGAAGATTGGTTGGAGGGGCGGAATGGGAATCACAAGCGTCATGAATCAGCCCTGGGGGAGAGTGCCCTGGTGTTTCTCTCCAAAAATCAAGTAAGGATTCCAAGAGATTCCCCCCACAGAGACTGGGGCTACTTGCAAGAAGCTCCTGGAAGCCTGTATGGAGACAGCAAGGCAGAGAGGGGCGGCCAAGTGGCTACCACATTGAGCACACTATCTGGGGGAGGGGTGGACCCAGAGGGTGGAAGAGGTCACACTGGGGTGGAGCCACCCATCAGAGGACCGTGCGGGAGGGAGGGCCGCCCAGACCGGCGCCGCGCCACCCTGTCTTAGAACGCCTGCCCGCCAAAGGCGCCTGTGCAGCCGTCAGTGGGAACCAGCGCGGTGACATCCCAGAGAGCGACAGGCCACGAGGGAGACACCGATACCTCTTCGCACTCTCAGTCCCCAACCCCCAAAGGAGCCCGACCCCGACGTGCGAGGGAGGAGAAGTCATCCCGGCCCGCCCCTCCAGGAGCTCCGCGGGACGGCCGAGCTTCTACAGCGGCAGGAGAGAGGCTGCGGGCACTCCCATTGTCGCAGACCAGGAAATAAAATTAAAAAGTGGTCTTTCTCCCCTCAGCAAGGCGGAAAGAGGCGTTTCCACACGCCAGGCTGACGGCTGGGCCAGCGGACCCGGGGGCGACCGGGCGGACCGAGGGGGCGCGCCGCAGGGGCTTGTGGGAGTGTCCGCGGCTCTCTCCGCGCAGGCGCAGTGCGGCGGGGCGGCGGGCTCGGCCCCGCGGCCAGGTGCCGTGGGGGTGAGGCTGGGCGGCTCTTCACGGCAAGACTGGAGGGGCTCCTGGGTCAGCGGGAAGATGGAGATCAAAGGGCCAGAATGAGGGTGGGATTGAGGGACTTGAAACTTCAAATCTGGGGCCCGGGAGCGATGGTCCCCAAAAGAGTGTGGCGCTGCGGTTTGCCTGTGGAGGGTTCTCCAAAGCAGTCTCTTCACCCAGCTCCGCTCACCGCGGGCAGGAGCATTAGTGGAAGCTGCCGCCCGAGTGACTTCAGGGTCCCTTTCTCCTTCAGACTCCAGTCTTGTCTCAACAGCCCTGTGCCCGGCTGCTCCCGGCTGTGAGCCCCTCAAATCGGGGCCGCGATCACTGGGTAGCGGCAGTGCGGGTCCGCCGTGTCTCTCCCCTCGCAGAGCAGTGTGTGCAAGGTGCCTCCACCCTTTGGTGCCTCAGGTTTCTCCCTAAGTGTTTGGTCGCCTGCTTTGCAATCCTGTGTCCAGAGCCCCCTATCCTGAGTTCCTCCAGGTATGTATCCAGGGACGAGCTTAGTGTAACTCTGAGCCTGGCTGGGTTTCCGACTATGGGCCTCTCGCTGGCCGCGCAGAGACTTGGGGCCCGGGAGAAAAACGCCAGCCAAGAAAAAGCTCTTCCCGAGCCCATAGGAGTCAGCTGTGCTCTTTCGAGTGAAGGCTGCCCCTCCACAGGCAGCTGGTACCCGTCTTGAGAGCACGCACCTGTGACCTGAGGCCTCCTGCCAAAACTATGAGCTAAGGCTGGAGTCTGGAGGTGGAAGGGGTTCTGGAGCTGCTGGGGCTGCAGAGGTTACTTAGCAAGGCTTGGGTCAGGCGGCCACTTTCAGAGAACAGGGAGGGACCGTGCGGGTTTTGACTCAGAATAGAGGGGAGACGATTTACCTAAGATGGTGAACGATCTGTAGGGTGGAGAAGAGAGGGCATCATAGGTCAGGGCGGTTGAGGGAATGGTTCGGGCAGGGCATAAACAGTTGTCCCAGCTGGCCGCTCTGGGAGCTGCAAGGCAGGCTTGGTGTCTCATGGTTCCTTTCTCGCCCAGCTCTGCCTCCTTAACTCCCTGACCTTGCCCAAGAGGAAGATGAGATGACCAATTCCCAGGTGAGGTACAGTTTTCCTTTTTCAGTCTAGAAGGTGTCTAGAGGAAAAAGATAGTTCCTCTTCCTTCCTTAGGAAAGAAAGAAACCAACATTTATGGAGCACTTACTGCATGCTAGATATACATAACGTTGATTTTTCTTTTAATTCTCACAACGGTTGTGAGAAGTGGATGATATTCCCATTTTACAGATGAAGCAACCAGCTCAGTGAGGTGTAGACATTTGTCAAATTCGCCAAGCTATTAGATGGTGGAGCCGGGATTCATCTCTTAAGTCTCTTGTCTCTGCTGTCCGTGTTGTCAGTGGACAAGTCTTCTTATCCAGGGACTGAGTCTAAATTGTCCACAACTAGAGGACTGGGCCTAATCTGTGAAATGAAGAACTCCAAAGGAAGTGCTCCCTTCTTTAATTTTGGTCTCTTCTGTACCTAACATTCATTTATCTGCTCAGTCATGGCTGCTCTGTGCTCATTTGTAAGACCAAAACAAATTGACTTAGATACAGTTCTTACTTCAAAGTGTGCAGTTTCTTTGGGGGAGATCAATATGTTCATGCATAAAATAGAGATGACAGCAGTCCCCCATTACCTGAGGGGAGGGATTCAGAGATCCCCAGTGGGTGCCTGAAACCATGGATAGTACTCAATTCTATACATACTGTGTTTTCTCCTAAGCAACAGGCTACCAGCCGGGTAGTGTATGCAGCGTGGATACGCTGGACAAAGGGATGATTCACGTCCCAGGCAGGCTGGCAGCACGGGTCACAACTGGCACACAATTTAAAATGTACGAATTGTTTATATCTGGAATTTTGCATTTCTTATTTTCAGACCATGGTTGACCTGGGGTAACTGAAAGTCTGGAAATTGAATCTGAGGAAAGTGAAACTACGGGTAAGGGGAGACTACTACTCATGTATACAGTAAATAAATTGAAAAGAAGCCATCGCTGAGTGCCAGTCTGAGGACTGCAGTCAGTGGTATCTGTGCTAGAGGAGAGGAAAAATCAGTGTGCACCAGGTGATCAAGGAAGACTTCCTGAAGGAGGTGAGCTTTATATTTCTTAAAGATTGGAGTATATAGTGAGCTTCCATACCTCTTTCAAGTCTTCTCTTTTGTTGCTCATAATTGCTTTATGAGCTGGTATCTGATCAGTTTTTTACAATGTTTCATGTGTGCTTGAGTGGAATGTATATTCTCTAACAGTAGGTGCCAACTTCTGTAGGTGTCCATAAAATCTGACTTGTTCAAAATTTCTGTACCTTTACTAATTTATTTTTCTTTGCTTGACCCATCAGTAAGTGAGAAAAATATGTGTGGAATCTCTTTGAGTACTAGATATCTCAATTTCTCTCTGTACTTCCATTTTTAAAAATGTAATTTGAAGATGTTTTATGAGGTATATAAAAGTTTACAGTTGTTATATCTTCATGGAGAATTGAACTTTTTATCCTTATGTAGTCACATTTTATATCACTGGTGATGCTTTTTGTCTAGAAATCTATTTTGTGTGATGTTGGTATAGCTATTCCAGCTTTCTTCTGGTCTTATTTGCCTGGTTTATCTTTTCCCATAATTTTACTTTCAACTTTTTCATGGCCTTTTGCTTTTGGTGTATATCTTGTTAACAGTTTATAGCTGAATTCCCCCTCTGCCCCTCAATCTGATGATCTCTGCCTTTTTAATTAGCAAATTTAGTCTATTTGCATTTAGTGTAGTTGATATATTTGATGTGTTTATCTTACATTTTAATTTTATTTGTCCATTTTTTTTCCTGTTTTTCCCTCCTTTCTTACCTTTTTGTTCCTGTTGTTTTTTAAGTGGTCAGAGCTTCTTTCCCTGTGTTCTTGTTTGAAATTTATAACCTATATCTATTGTTTTGGAGATTACCCTTGAAATTTTATTATGCATATTTGCAAGTTTAAGTTTAAATGTGTTAATCCCTTTTAGAATAATGCAAGGACTTTAAAACTCTTTAGTACTGATCATATCCCTGTTTGACTTATAAGCTATTGTTTTCTGCTTTTTAATTCTGTCCTTTTAATAAATTAGATGTTATTCAAGCCATTATTTTATACAGACAGTGTTTGTTTGGATTTACGTATATATTTACCACTTATTTGCTTGTTGTTCCCTCTTGTATCTCGGCCCTTCCTTCTGGGATCACTTTTCTTTTTCTGGAAGTACATTCTTTAGACGTTCCCTTTTAATGCATCTTTAGACATTCCATTTGGTTTTTTTTTTTCACAATTGCATGTTATTTCCAGATAATTTCTTTGCTTGATCATGTTATAATTGCATCTTTTATTTTTTTAAATAACTCTTGTATTGCTGTTCTGGTTCTGTATCTGATAGTTTAAATATCTGTAATTGTTGGTAGTCTAAATCTGTTTTCTGCTGACTCTCACCTTTGACTTTAATTGTAAGTTCACTGATTGCTCTTAGTATATATGTATGAGTCCCATGGGAAATTTATCTCCAGAGAGAATTGACTTCTGTTTCTGCCAGTAGCTTAGAAGATGCCACTAACATGGGATGATTCCAAGTCCTCATGGGTCCCGGGTTAGGCTAAGCTCCCCGTCCTGCAGGATACAGGGTCCCATATCCCATAGCATTGCTGCTGTTGGCATCTCTCCAAGGGGCAAACCCATCCCTTCCAACTGCCTGTCACTCTGGTCTCAGGTCACTGGGTTGTTTTGTTTTATTTTTTCCTTTTCAGTTGTGGGGAAAAGAGTTGTCCTTTTTCTTTGGTTCTAGTTAGATGGAATTCCTTGTTTTTGTAAAATAATGTTACTGACCTGTAAAACTTATAAATATTTTTACCATCTGATTTGGTATTTTTCAACTTCACTAGTAATCCAGGAGATGTTAATTATAATATAATGAAATGGCATTTTTGCCACTTGTCAAATTGGCAGAGATTTCCAGTAAAACCAAGACTCTCAAATACTTTTAAATTAAATGTCATTTTGCCACAAACTTTTTGAAGGGCTTTTGGAAATATGTGTCAAAAGTCTTTGACCTCACAATTCTACTTCTAGGAATTTTCCATAAGAAAAAGAGCTGATGAATGTATAAAATTTAAATACAGTGATATCACTTGCGGTACCATTATAATAATGAAAACTGGGAAGCAACTTAAGTGTCCAGTATAGGGAGATTCTTAAATAAATTATGATATAACCACGTGGTGAACCACTATGCAGTCATTAACAAGGTGTGGAAGAATATTTACTAATAAGGAAAAATGTTCATGATGTTTTCTTTCAAAAATGTTAAAAAAAATCTCCAATTTTTAAAATTTTCATATATATTCCAAAATGTAAGTACAGTTGTCCTCTCTTATCCATGGTTTCACTTTCCACAGTTTCCGTTACCCACAGTCAACTGCCATCCAAAAATATTAAGTGGAAAATTGCAGAAATAAACAATTCATAAGTTTTAAATTGCACACTGTTCTGAGTAGTGTGATAAAATCTCATGCTGTCTGCCATCAACTCTGTCCTACCTGGGATGTGATTATGCCTTTGCCCAATGTATCCACCCTTTATATGCTACCTGCCTCATAGTCATTAGTAGCCTTCTTGGTTATCAGATCGACAGTCGTGGTATTTCAGTGCTTGTGCTCACGTAACCTTATTTTAGTTAATAATGGCCCCAAAGCACAAGGGTAGTGATGCTGGCAATTCAGATATGCCAAACAGAAGTCGTAAGGTGCTTCCTTTAAGTGAAAAGGTGAAAGTTCTTACTTAATAAGGAAAGAAAAAAATTGTATGCTGAGGTTGCTAAGATCTAAGGTAACTTTTACTACAGTATATTGTTATAATTGTTCTATTTTATTATTGGTTATTGTTGTTAATCTCTTACTAAGCCTAATTTATAAATTGAACTTTATCATAAGTATGTAAATACAGGAAAACACAATGTATGTAGGGTTGGGTACTGTCTGCGGTTTCAGGCATCCACTGGGGATCTTGGAATGTGTCCCCTGCAGATAAGGAGGGACCACTGCAGTAGTTATTTTTGGGCAATGTGATTATATATTTTGTATTCTTTTCTGTAGTTTTCTCTTATTTTCTATAATAATTAGCACTTTTGTTATCAGAAAAAAGCAAACGAAATGTGATTCTCTTTGTGGGGGTGGGAGGTGGGGGTTATTTGACGTGTTTGTTGTTTTGACATCAAATTTTCTTTCCATAGATGAATGGTAATTATGTCAGTACGTACCCTAGGAAAAAAGTCATAATTTAAGTGTCTAGCCTAGAAATACAAGCCAGCACCGTGTCAAACTGGTAGGCTAGATTAGAGACTAAGAGTTGCCAATGTATTTTTTTTTATTATATAAAAAGAGTTTGGAGCATTTAGAAAAATCCTAAGCCAAGTGAATAAATAGTACAGCTGTATTGCAGAGACATTCTAGAAGCAAGGAATGTAAAGAAAAACCAGAGATTGTACTTTCTTTACATAAAAGCAAATAGAGCATGGGCTGAGAGGTTTCCCTTATATCAGCAGCTAATTTATCTGTGTCTGCTACTCACTGTGTGCAGGATCATTATAGATATGAGAACGTTTCAACACTGCAAGTGATTTTTCAGCATAATCTGTAGTGGTACAGCCATGTGTACACTTGAGGTTGATTGTGCTTTAATAGCTGAAATTAAAACCTAGGGTTGGGCATTAAAAACTGTAGTTTTAGGCATTTATATGACATATTTCTATTATATTTAGGAATAAATTTTAGAAAATAACAAACTGTAACTGATGTGGTTATTCATTATTGACTAAGAACAAATCCAATTTTATGTATGTATCTGAGTAAATTTGTAAAACAAACTCCTCAATAAGTTTTGTCAATCTCCTGATATTCAAGACCAAGTCAAAATATTAGCAGTGTCCCTATATTCAAGACCACCTTGAATATTTTCATTTTTACAGCCAGTTCCCAAAAGCTTCCCATAATTAAGAATTGAAAATGAGTGCTAGAGTATGAACATACCTAATTACTGGGAATTTATTTTGATCCGCTTTGTTTTTAAAGTTGCTATATCTCTAGATTTAGCAATTTTGCATTAATTCACTGTTATGATGAATATTTTATATAGGAAATAACTTTTTGATAGTTGAGAAACAGAATTAAGACAGTGGATAGGTATCCAGAACATACATATTAAGGGTACCTTCAAGTATATAATATATAGTCTTAGGAAATAAGAGTTAAGGGGCTGGCCTGGTGACATAGCGGTTAAGTTCGCATGCTCCACTTTGGTGGCCCAGGGTTTGCCGGTTCAGATCCCGGGTCCCTTCTTCTTCTCCCCAAGCCCCCCAGTACATAGTTGTATATTCTAGTTGTGAATGCCTCGTTGTGCTATGTGGGACGCCACCTCAACACAGCCTGATGAGCGCTGCCATGTCCGCATCCGGCAACTGAACCAGCGAAACCTGGGCTGCCGGATTTTGCCCAACCGGAGCTCGTGAACTTAACCACTCAGCCCCAGGGCCGGCCCCTTTAAATTGGTTTTTAAGAGCCTTTTGTATTAGTAGGGTTGGTGAGCATCTATGTTAGATATACGTATCTTTTAAATTGTTTTTATTCTTTTAATTATCCTTATGGCTCGGGGCAGAGCTCTGAAGCCCCTTTGATTCTGCCTTCCCTTCTCAGTGTTGCCAGGTTGACCCTTTGTACCACGAACGCTGGTGTAGATGCTTGCTCACTGAAGAGGCATTACCGTTCATTGGTGTTTTAGGAACCTGTTACGTTCAAGGATGTGGCCATGGACTTCACCGAGGAGGAGTGGGGGCAACTAGACCCTGCACAAAGGGCCCTGTACAAAGAGGTGATGCTGGAGATCTACGGCAGCCTGGTCTCAGTGGGTGAGGACAAATGTGCTTTCAAGAACTTTTGTTTCCTTGGTCGTTAAAAGCTGTCAGCTCTTAAAGTGTTTAACTAAGCGAGAGCTTGCGATTCAAATATCAGAATGTCCAAATCAGTATTGAGAGAAAAATGTTGCTACCTAAGTAAAAACCTGCTTCCCCTCCCCCATTTGTATTTCTTTTTTGTTGTTGTTGGGGTGAAATTCACACAACAATGTTAACTACTTTAAAGTGTCCAATTCAGTGGCGTTTAGTTACATACAGTGTTGTATGACCACCTCTTCTGTCTCTAAAACGTTTTCATCACCCGGAAAGAAAACCCCCTTACCTGGTAAGCAGTCGCTCCCCATTCCCCCCTCCCTGTAATTGCTTTTTAATTAGAAGAATATTGAAACAAAGTATATTGCATATAAAGTAAAAAGTGTCTTTCAGACTATTTTCTATTTGTGTGTAAGCAAGCAGAAAATATATAGCTCACACATATATTTAATGTATATTCATGTATTTATCTGTTTATTTTACAAAAATAAGTTCTACAACTTTTCTTTCAGTCACTAATATATACTAGATATCTTTACATGTCAAAATATTTAGACCTATTTCAGTCTTTTTAATGGCTGTATCATATTCCATTGTATGATGTATTGATGTACTGAAATTGATTTTTTAACCAGTGCTTTATTGATGGATATTTAAGATACTAATTTTTCTCTATTATAAATAATGCTGAAATAAATGTCCTTGTACTTGTATTTTCGGATACTTACTCCATTATTTCTATAGAATAAATATCTAGAAGAGGAATTGGTGGGTCAGAGATGATATCTCTACTTTGCTATCAAATTGCCCCTTGAGAAGTTTGAATCAGTTATCTTCTCATCATGAGAATTCCCATTCTCCACACTCTCACTGACTCGTAATCTTTTTATTCTTTGCCTGTCTGAAAAGTAGAAATTACCATCTTCTGACTTTCTGCTAGTCTTCTCTTCCTCACAGTAAAATAGAAACTCTGCTCTTCAAGTTGCTTAGGCCAAAAACCCTGAAGTCATCCCTGACTCCGTTTCTCTCTCACCTCCTAATGAATCCGTCAGCAAATCTGCCAGCTCGCTTTCAGGTTGTATCCAGAATCCAGTAACCCCTCACCACCTCCACTGCCGGTACCCTAACCTGATCGGCCAACCTTCCTCCCTCATTATGGTAGCTTCCTGCCTGGCCTTCCTTCCTTCCTCACCCCATCCAGGCCCGTTTTTCATATGGCGATCACTCTCATCTTTTAAAACTCTAATTCAAATGCAAACCTTTTCATATGAGTGTCCTTCAGCTGGTGAATGGTTAAACAAACTGTGGTACGTCCATGCTATGGAATGCTGCTCAGCAGTAGAAAGGAACAAACAGTTGATTCACACAGCACCTTGGACAGATCTGAAGGGAACTGTACTAAGTAAAAAAAAAAAAAAAGTCAGTCTCAAAAGACTACATACCGTATGATTTCATTTATATAACATTCTTGAAAAGACAAAATTGTAGAGATGCAGAACAGCCTAGTGGTTGCCAGGGATCAGGGATGGGGAGAAGTGGGGAGTGAGATGGATCTGGCTATGAAAGAGCAGCATGAGGGGTCCTGTGATCAAACGGTTCTACGTCTTGACTGTGGGAGTTACACGTCTCCACATGTAATGAAATCGCGTAGAACTAAGCACACACACCCACAAATGAGTGCATATAAAATTGGTGAAACTCGAATGAGGTCTGTGAATTATTGACCTCATCATCTTAAATGGAAGCAAAATTATAAAAATTTGATTTGAAAAAATATATTTTCTGTAGAAATCTTAGAAAATACAGATGATTAATGAAATTCTATTCCACATTTTATTTTTAAAGGTTTTATTTTTCCTTTTTGTCCCCAAAGTCCCCTGGTACATAGTTGTGTATTTTTAGTTGTGGGTCCTTCTAGTTGTGGCATGTGGGACGCCACCTCAGCATGGCCTGATGAGTGGTGCCACGTCCGCACCCAGGATCCAAACTGGTGAAACCCTGGGCTGCTGAAGTGGAGCATGTGAACTCAACCACTTGGCCACGGGGCTGGCCCCCACATTTTGTTTTTAAGTATATTCTATTAAAAAGGGAATATTATTCAGTGCTAAAAACAAATGAGCTATCAAGCCATGAAAAGACATGGAGGAAACTTAAATGCATATTGATAAGTGAAAGAAGCCAATCTGAAAAGGCTACATACTATATGATTCCAACTGTATAACATTCTGAAAAAGGAAAAACTATAGAGACAATAAAAAGATGGTCTCCAGAGGTTAGAGGGGCAGTGGAATTATTAGGCAGAGCACAGAGGATTTTTGGACAGTGAAAATATTTTGTATGATACTGTAATGGTGGATACATGTCATTATACCTTTGTCAAAACCCATGGGGTATACAACACCAAGAATGAACCCTAATGTAAAGTATGGACTTTGGGTGATAATTTCAACATAGGTTTGTTGATTATAACACATGTACTACTCTGTCCAGGGATGTTGATAGTGAGGGAGGTTTGTTGAGGGAAAAGGGGAACGGGCAGGGGGCATATAGGAACTCTCTATATTTTCTGCTCAGTTTTGCTGTGAATCTAAAATTACTCTATAAAATAAAGTTTATTTAAAAAACAAAACACTGCAGCAAAAACAAAAAACCAAAGTAAAGCAGTTGGGGTTAGAAAAATCAAACCCACAAACCAGAGAAAACATCTTGTAACATTTCATGTGTGTGCTTCCATTATTATTTCTGATACATAATATATACACATATGTAAATATGTATTTATACAAAATGGGGTTATACAATTCATACTTTTGTAATCTGCACTTTGCATTCAATCTATTGTGCCCATCTTTCTTTTTTTTTAATCTTTTCTGACTCATCAATCTCTTTCAGAAGACCCTTACCCCTAAAAGTTAACGGAAGTACATGCATACAAAATTTTTTATACGTTTCAGGAGATTCATCAACTCCTTAAGCCCATCTGTGAACCCCTATCCATTTTAATAGCTGCATAGTGTTCCATTGTGTGGAACTACCTTGATTTATCCAAACATTTATTAATTGAATTAAATATACTGGACACTGCTCTAGATACTGGGGATACAGCAGTGGACAAAACAAGTATCACCATGTGACATTTACAATGGGGGAGAGATAGACAATAAATAAATAAATAAGTATGTATTAAATGACAGTGGGTGCCCCGAAGCAGGGTGAGGAAAGGTGGGGGTAATGGCAGGGTGGATTGTGATCGGGGAAGGCCTCTCTGATAAGGTGACGTTTGGTCGGGGATCTGAAGGAAGTGAGGGAGCAAGCATTGGGGATATCTGGGGGAAGAACATTCCATAAACAGTCCCTTATTATTGTGTCTTAGTCCCTTTGGGCTGCTGTAACAAAATACCACAGAGCAGGTGGCTATACACAACAGAAATTTGTTTTTCACAGTTCTGGAGGCTGGAGGTCTAAGATCAGAGTGCCAGTTTGGTCTCCGTGTGGCAGACTTCTCTTTGTATCCTCATATGGCTGGTGGACTCTGTGGGACTTCCTTTAAAAGGGCACTAATTCCAATCTTGAGGGCTCCGCCCTTATGACCTAGTCACTTCCCAAAGGCCCCACGTCCTAATACCATCACCTTGGGCATTAGGTCTTAATTTGGGGGGACATGAATATTCAGACCATAGCATGTTGAATGTACGCCTCCTTTCCACTTATTTTCCTGTTAAACAGTACTTCAATCTGCATTATTGTACATTTGTCTGATTATTTCCTTAAGACAACTTTCTAGAAGTAGAATTGTGATGTCAAAGTGTAAGTACATTTTAAGGCTTTTAACACTCACCCCCGCAATGGAAATATCTCTATGCAAGCCGTTGTTCAAAGTACTTCACTGGAATTAACTGGTTTAATCTTTACAATAACCCTGTGAGACAGATGGGTATTAACATCATCCCCATTTTGTAGAGAAGGAAACTGAGGCACAGATATCTATTTTTCTGTCTATTCTGTAACCTCGTTACTTTTTAGTCACTGGTTCATCATGGACATGACTCCATATCAGTATATCCAGATCTGCCTCATCCTGTTTTTTTAACCTCATCCTTTTTTAAGAGCTGGACTGTATTCCATTGTACAGAAACACCGTAACTCATTCTAGTCTCCTCTTGATGGACATTTAGGCTATTTCCAGTCTGGCAGTATTATAATGTTGCAGTTAACATTCTTATGTACCTTTCTGCTTAGGGTTTTTTAAAGTTTTATGCAGTGATTTTGGATTTGACAATTTCTTTATGATTGTTAATATTCTTCTGGTGGATTATACCTTTTGTTTAGTGTGTTTTGCCTTGAATTCTGCTTTGTCAGCTATTGACATTACTTATCTTCTTTCTGTTAGTTAGCATTTGCCTGGTATATTTTTGTCTTTTGCAAGCTGAATATGGTTGGCCTTTTTTTAACCTAATCTTGGAGTCTCTAAGACTCGAAGGGGAATTTAGCCCATTCACATTTACTGTGGTAATTGATATGTTTGATTTGATTCCTGATATCTTATTTTATGCATTCTGTTTAATCCCCCACTCCTTATTATTTGGAAGTTCTAAATGAATTCTTATTTCTTTCCTTTTCCCCTCTGTTATTATTTTGAAATTCTACCTCTTACTTTTTTTTTTTTTAAGATTGGCATCTGAGCTCACATCTGTTGCCAATCTTCTTTTCTTTTCTTTCTCCCCAAAGCCCCCAGTACATAGTTGTATATTCTAGTTGTAGGTCCTTCTGGTTGTGGCATGTGGGACACTGCCTCAGCATGGCCTGATGAGGGCGCTAGGTCCGTGCCCAGGATCCAAATTGGTGAAACCCTGGGCCACTGAAGCAGAGCGTGCAAACTCAACCACTCGGCCACAGGGCTGGTCCCCAATTTTCTCATTCTTAAAGCATCCCCTTTTCCACACAGGAAAGAAACTTTATGACTGTGCTGAGTGTGGCAAGAGCGTTAGTCGGAGCACGGATCTTTGCTATCATCAGAGAATTCACACTGGAGAGAAACCTTTCGTATGTGATACATGTGGCAGAGGCTTCAGTTATAACACAAATGTCCGCATTCATCAGAGGGTTCGTACAGGAGAGAAACCTTTTAAGTGTGAGGAGTGTGGCAAGGGCTTCCATCAGAGCTCCAATCTTCACAACCGTCAGAGAGTCCACACTGGAGAGAAAGTGTACAAATGTGGTAAGTGTGGTAAGGGCTTCAGTCAGAGCATAGATCTCCACGTGCATCACAAAGTCCACACAAGAGAAACTGTTTAAGTATGAAACTCTTAAAGCACAAACTTCCATGCTTATCAGAGTCCACACAGGAGAGAATCCTTCAAGAGTGAGGAGCGTGGTAAGGACTTCAGTCACAGCTCTGATCTTCACATTCTCCAGAGAGTCAAACTGGGGAGAAGCTCTACAAATGTGATGTGCGTGAAAGGGCTTCTTCAGTCAGAGTGTAGATCTTCGAGTTTGTCAAAGAATTCACAGGAGAAACACCATTTTTATGTGATAAATGTAGTAAGGGCTTTGGAAGGAGGCTCACCTTGAGTTCCTCAATAAATCCACGCAGGAGAGAAATGTTACAGATGTGCTGAGTGTGGTAAAGGTTTGATTTGGAACACAGATCTTCTCTATCAGAGAGTCTGCACCGGAGAAAACCATTAAATGCGATGCTGTGATAAGGGCTTCAGTCGCAGCACAAACCTTCATGTTCGTTAGAGAGTCCACACAGGGTGGAAACGCTGTGCATGCCGGAAGTGAGCTCAGGTCTTCACATCCATCAGATTTCACCTGGGAGGAAACCTGAGTGTGGAGAGTGTGGTAAGATCTGCTGCTGGAGTGCACATCTCCCTCTTTACCAGAGAGGCCGTTTCTCCCACAGTTCTGGGAGCTCCATGAGAGCACAGCTATGCACACTTTGCTCACCTGTGTCCCGAGCTCCTGGTGCAGTGCCTGGCGCGAGGAGCCACTCAGTAAATATCTGTTGAATGAGAAGCCACGTGGGAGAGAGCTCCTGTTTGTGTGATATGTGTGGTGAGGGCTTCAAGGTCCACACATGGAAACCTTTTATTTTTTAAAGTGGCTTTTTTTAAAGATTGGCACTTGAGCTAACAATTGTTGCCAATCTTTTTTTTTTTCCTGCTTTTTCTCCCCCAATCCCCCCAGTACATAGTTGCATATTTTAGTTGTGGGTCCTTCTAGTTGTGGCATGTGGGACACCGCCTCAGCATGGTTTGATGAGTGGTGCCATGTCCACACCCAGGATCTGAACCGGCGAAACCCTGGGCCGCCAAAACAGAGCGCGCGAACTTAACCACTCAGCCATGGGGCCGGCCCCCAGTCAAACCTTTTTAAAACATATGTTGTGTGGTAAAGATTTCAGTCAGATCACAGGTTTCATCATGAGTTAATCCCTACAGGAGAGAAATCCTGTTAACTTGGTGAATATACTAATGGACTTTATCAGAGATATATTATTAAATCAGTGTAGTAAATTTAAAAATACATATCTTCAACATAAGAATCCAGAACCCCAGAACTGTCAATTATAAAAATAGTCAAAACTCATATGTTAAAACACATATCTGATTATTATTCAGGAAAAACATCCTATGATTACCCTAAATGGAATTACGTGTCAGGCTTTGGACTGACCACCTCCACATAAGATCGACTCCACTAGAATCTGGGTAGCAGTAGCTATTCTTTTGTTTTATATTTCATCTCAAAGAGGCATGTGTTAGACATAACCCATGAGTTATCCAGGACCAGTGACTAACAAGGTCTTCCTCTGGGGAAGATGCCCCTTACCTGGCAAAGTGCCCTTCTAGGCTATGAGCCTGCTGGCCCTAATTGAGTGTCTCCCTGTCGATCATGTCACCAAACTGCTGGATGTCTTGCACCATGCATTGTAGAAATCACCAGGTAAGGCATCTGCAGGGTAGAGGAGATGACTAAAGAAAGGGGCTGGGTCAGGGTTTATGGAAGGCAGTTAGAGGAGAGGAAAGCAGTTCTGAAAGGGTAGGGAATGGTTAGAAGGAAAAGGAAAAGAACAGTGCCTGGGAGGTGGGTTTTGGGATGGTGGGGTGGAAATCCCAGAGGCTTCTTCAAAGTCTCCAGCAGGTGTTTTGACCCCGAGTACAGTCCAGGGAGAGATCTGTGCTGGCGAGAGAGTGGCCTGTAGTGGGTAAAGATGGGCCCCATTAGCATCAGGGCCAGTTGGGACCAGGAGCAGAGGAGCTGCTGTGAAGGGCTTTGGCAGGCAGCTCCATGCCCCATCGTTTTCCCAGGTGGGCCACGTCAGGTGGGACCATTATCCCTCCAATGGAAGGAGGGATCATATATGAAGGCAATAATAAGGTTGACCCCTTTCAGGAGGCACAGATTAATCAGAGACAGAGGCTGGGGGCCTGGCTGTGGAGAGGGAAGACCTGAGCTAGTGGAGGTTAGGAAGAGGTCAGTAACCAAGTTTCATACTCAATCTGGGTAGAGAAGAGAGGTTTGTCAACATTTCCACCAAATCCTTCACCTAAGAGCAACATGTTCTCTGTGCCCCCTGAGCAGCCATTTCAGAGGAAGGGATATCCAGGACTAGAAAGACTTTCAGGCTCTTTAAGAGGGCTGCCAGTTGCGCTGTCCAGGGCCCATTGGCCTAACGTGGGAAAGGAGGTTGGTATCCTCAAGGACTATAACGGCAACTGGCACGCGTGGGGCACTCAAATATTGGTCAATGAAGGTATTAATAAAATTCTCACAACACCTCTGAGGTTTTATATTAGTTTCTTTTCTCTCTCTATCTCTTCCCTTTTATTTTTTCTTTCTGTTTTTAGATTTTAAAAAAATATTTTAAGTATACAGTATTTCAGACATAAAGAAAAGTTCAGAAAATAACTATTTTCTCACTTCTGAGATTAAGTAGATGTTAAAACTTTTGACATATAGCTTCAGATCTTTTGTTAGGGGAAAAAAACCAAACAACACATACAACTAAAGCCTCATGCCCTATCTTTTCTCTGAACTCTGCTCAGAGGTAACCATGCCTAAGTTACTGTGTATTCCTCCTGTTATGTGTTTTTTTCTTATGACCTGTATGTCCATGGTATTCTAAATTTTTATATAGATTATATCATATTGTATATTATCTTTTTACCAATTTGCTTTATTCACTGAACATTACATTTTTGAGATTTTTTTATGCTGATATTTTAGAACTAATTGATGGATTTTGATTTCTGTCATGTTCTAAGCTATCAGATATATATTCTTTTAATAGAGTATTTGTATATCCCTGTTCCAAGAACAGACTTTTGACTATTACAGCTTTATAGAAATTGTCTTGGCTATTCAAAGCCCTTTATTCTTTCATATAAATTGTAGGATCAACATGTCAAAATCCTTGAAAAAGTCTGTTGGATTGGGATTTGGCTGGGGGGATGTTTTTTACCTTTTTCTCTCCTTTCATTCTTTCCATTGGATTATGTTCTCTTTATTCTCCCTTTATTTTCCTCTACAAGGTTAGTGGTCAAATTTTATCTCTTTTTGTTTTACGTTAACAAGCATAACTTAAGGTCCGTGTTATGCCCTCCTTAACACTGTAGAGAACACTAACTCTTCTCCTTCTCCCATGGTACATGTTATGTTGTATATGGTTTTAATTTCACTGTGTTTTTAACAACAACAACAAAAATTTGTCACTGTTATTACTATTGTAAATAGCCAGTGCAAGTTAGGATTAACATACACATTTGCCAATTTCTTGCAACTGGTTCTTGCATTTCCTCCTTCCTTCTGAGTTCCATTTCCCAGCCTCCCAGATTAGGGGCAGATTGTATAGTGGTTACAAGCACCAGCTTTGCAGCCAGACTGCCAGGGTTTGCTATCTGGCTCTGTTGCTCTCTGGCTGTGAGTGGATCACTTAATTTCTTTGTGCCTCAGTTTCTCCATCTTAAAAATAAAAATGATAATATTATTTACTTTGTGGGGTTGGTATTAGGATCAAACGAATTAATACATGTAGGATGATTAAAATAGTGTCTGGCACATACTAAGCCTTATAGAAGAGTTTCTTATATAAATGAAATGAATCCCTCAGTAGTTTTTATGCAAGTGAGTCTGAGAGTAGTAACTTCTTGATTTCTCCCTTACTCTTGAATTACAGCATAGCTGGGTATAGGGTCGAGATTGACGTTTATTTTTACTCAGCAGTTCCTTAGCCTCTAGTGCTGCTATTGAAAAGTCTGTTATTCGCCTAATTTCTGTTCCCTTTGAGACACTCTGTCTTTTCTCTCTGGTTGCTTTTAAGATGGCCTCTTTATCTTTAAAGAGGTTTTGCAAAATCCTGAAAAGCAGAAAAATGTTCTGCCATTTTACTAAATGTATGTAGATGTAGGTTTACTTATATTTTTCCTAATGAGGACACATTGTGCTTCTACAATGCTGTAAATTTTTTATTCTTTATTATATACTTCTACTTCTTTTAGGTTTATCATTTTCTTCTAGCTTCTTGAGTTACATGGTTAGAGCTTATTTATTTTTAGCCTTTTTTGTTCTCTTCTAATAAGTGCATTTCAGTGAATTTAGTTTCCCCTGAATACTTTGGCAGCATCCTTTCCAGAAGACAGTTTGGTGATATATATCAAAAAACCTTTAAAATGTCTATGCTATTTGACTCAGAAATTTCTGAAAAAACTGGAAAGAAATACACTAATATATTAATAATGTCAATCGATGATTTTTATTATTTTTTTATTATTTTCTTTTATTTTTAGGAAGATTAGCCCTGAGCTAACTGCTGCCAATTCTCCTCTTTTTGCTGAGGAACATTAGCCCTGAGCTAACATCCATGCCCATCTTCCTCCACTTTATATGCGGGACGCCTACCACAGCATGGCTTGTCAAGCGGTGCCATGTCCACACACGGGATCCGAAGTAGTGAACCCCGGGCCGCCGTATCGCAGTGTGTGAACTTAACCGCTGCACCACTGGGCCGGCCCCTTTATTTTTTATTTTATGCTTTTTAGGACTTTGCAAGCAGTCTCTAATGCTTCCCAATCCCTATTGACAACAGTATTGATTCTTTTAATTACAAAATGATATATATCTCTCGTCAATTATCAACATATTATGAAGCAAAGGTAAGTATAACTGGTTTATGATGGAGTGTCAACTCACTGGGGTTTATGTGATCATGAAATAGTTTTACTTTTTTCCAGTCACTGCCTTCATCCATATTCTGTTGAATCCCCCTGAATGAGTGAATGATTGAATGAATGAATGAATATTGAGTGGGAAAGAGACCCTGAGGAAGGGCTTTAGGAAAGAAGAAGGCTTTCCCCCTCACCAGTTCCCTGAGGAAGAATACAAACTGGGTGACAAATTACAAACTGGTGAAAATATTTGCAGGCCATCTCACAGACAAAGGGATTCATCTCCTATTTATCAAGAGCTCTTAGAAATCAAGAAGAAAAAGTACAAAAAATGTGGAAAGACTGTTCAGAGATCCTACACGTGGCCCTTAAATGTATGAAAAAGTGTCCAGCTTTCCTCCTAGTGTGAGCAATGTACATCAAAGCCATTGCAAGATACCATTTCCCACCTATCAGATTAGCAAGAAGTTGAAAAGTTAAAAAGCCCATTGTTAATGAGGCTATAGAGAAATAGTCATTCTCATACATTGCGGTGGAGGTTGCAAAATCTAACTCCTATGGAGAGGAATTTGGCGATATGTACCAAAATACATTTGCCTTTTGATCCAATTATCCTATTTCTGAGAATCTATCCCACAGATACACCTGCACATGTGCTTTGAAAATATTTGGCATTGTTTCCAATAGTAAAAAATGGAAAACAACACATATGTTATCAATAAAGGACTGGCTTAATAAACTACATTCACACACTGGAACGGTTCGTAGCTGAAATAAAAAGTAACAAAATTTTCTTATGGAAATGGAAATATCTCCAAGATAAATTATAAGACAAAAAATGCAAGGTGAAGAACACTGTGTGTATGCATGTATATAGAAATATATATTGTATAAAAATATACACTTTCTGTAGGAAGAGGAATGAGAATATTCATATTTGCTTATATTTGCATAATGTCACACTGGAAGGATAAACAAGGGACGAATAAAATGGTTGTCTGGGGGAGCAGGGGTGGGAGTGAGGCTTTTCTGTACTTTTTCATTTTGTATTTTTAAATATAGTTTTAATGTGAACATACTACCTATTCATTTTTAAATGATGCTGAATGAGAGCCAATGGCTCTTTAGCATTTATTGATATAATATTGGGCTTTCTATTAATTATGTGATTATTTTTCATAAAATATTTTATATGTAATTTTTGCATCTATGTTTTTTTTTTCCTGGCACTACTTTAATCAGAATTTGGTATTATGGCTATGCAGTCTCCAAAATGGGGTAATTCACCTTAGATAACCTAGGAAAAAGAAGAGCAAAATAAAAACTCAAAGCAAGCAGAAGGAAATAATATAGATAAGAGTAGAAAATCAATGAAACCAAAAGCTGATTCTTAAAAAGAAAATCAATAAAGTTGATAAATGTCTAGCCAGACTGACCCAGAAAAAAAGAGGGAAGACACAGATTACTGACATAAAGAATGAAAGAGGAGACATCATTCCTTGCCCTACAAACATTAGAAGTATAATAAGGAAATGCTATGAACATCTCCGTGCACGTATATGCACCAACTTGAATGAAATGGGTCAATTTCTTGAAAGACACAAATTACCAAAACTCGTTTGAGGAGAAATAAGATGAACAGTTCTTTACCTATTAGAGAAATCTGATTCATGGCTTCCAAAAAAGAAAACTAGCTCCAGATGATTTCACTGGTGACTTTTACCAAACGTTTAAGGAAGACATGACAACTCTTCACAATTTACTCTGGAAAATAGAGGCAGTACTTTCTAGCTCATTTTATAAAGCCAGCAGTACCTTCATATCAAAACTAGACAGAGTACAAGAAAACTACAAACCAATATCCCCCATGAACGTAGATGCAAAAATTCCTCAACAGAATATTTGCAAATCAAATTCAGCAGTATATAAAAAGATAACACTTAACCAAATAGTGTTTATCCCAGGAATACAAGGCTGGCTCAACACTTGAATATCAATGTAATTATTCACATTAACAGTTTTAACCAGAAAAATCACATGACCATATCAATAGGTGCAGAAAATGCACTTGACAAAAGTTTAACATCCACTCCTAAGTATACCCAAGAGAATCCATTCATAATAAAAATTCAGCAAACTAGGAATGGAAGGGAACTTTTTCAGATTGGTAAAGGTCATCTGCATAAAACTACAGCTAACATTATTAATGGTGAAAAATGGAATGCTCTCCTAAGATTGGAAACTAAGACAAGAATGTCTACTGTCTCTACTCCTATTGAGTATTGCTCTGGAAGTCTTAGCAAATGCAGTAAGGCTAGAGAAAAACAAAAGACATTCTGGTTGAAAAGGCAGAAGTAAAACTATTCACAGATGATATGATTGTCTATGCAGAAAATCCCAAGGAATCTATAAAAAAGGACCTGGAACTAATAAGTTTATTCACAAGGTTGCAGGATACAAGATCAATATACAAAATCTATTGAATTTCTACACAGTAGCAATGAACAATTGGAAACTGAAATTTAAAAAACAGTACCATATGTAATAGCTCCAAAAGAGAAAGAGAAATAAATATAAGAAAATATGTGCAGCTTCTATATGCTAAAACTACAAAGTGCTAATGAAAAGATGAAAAAAGAACTAAAGAAATGAAGAGACATACCATGTGCACAGATTGGAAGACTCAATATGGTTAAGATATCAGTTCTGCCCAACTTGACGTATAGAGTTAATGCATTCCAGACAAAAATTTATATAGAAAGGTAAAGGAACTAGACTAGCCAAGACAATTTTGAAAAAGAACAAAGTTGGAGGACTCATACCTGATTTTAAGACTTGCTATAAATCTACAGCAGTCAAGACAGTGTAATACGGGCAAAAGGATAACATAGAATAATGGAACAGAATAGAAAATTCAGAAATAGACTCACAAATATAATCAACTGATTTTTGAGGAAGGTGCAATAGCGATTCAGTAGAAAAGGACAGTCTTCAACAAATGGTGCTAGAGCTGGACATCCAGAAGCAAAGATATGAACCTTGATCTACATTTTACACTGTATACAAAAATTAACTCAAAATGGATTGTAGCTAAACCACAGTGAGATACCACTTCACATCCACTAGCAATAGACAATAACAAGTGGTGGTGGTTGGAACTCTCATATATTACTGATGGAATTGTAAAGTGGTGCAACCACTTTGGAAAACATTTTGGCAGTTCCTCAAAAAGATAAAGAGTTACCAAAAGACCCAGCAATTCCACTCCTAAGTATACCCAAGAGAATGAGAACGTATGTCCACATCAAAACTTGTACACAAGTGTTCATAGCAGCAGCATTCATAATAGCTAAAAAGTTGAAACAACCAAAATGTCCATCAACTGATGAATGGATAAATAAAATATAGTATATCCATACAGTGGAATATTATTCAGGTATAAAATGAAATGAAATACTGCTACATGTTACATGGATGGACATTGAAAATATGCTAAGTGAAAGAAGTCAGTTACCAAAGACCACATACTGTGTGATTCCAATCATATGAAATGTTCAGAATAGGCAAATTTATAGAAACAAAGTAGATTAGTGGTTGCTTAGGGCTAAGGATGGGAAGTGGAGAAGGTGATTGATTGCTAATAGGTATGGAGTTTCTTTGGGGCGATGAAAATATTATAAAGTTAGATTGTGGTGATGGCTGCATAACTGAATATACTAAAAAACATTGAATTTACACATTAAATGGGTGAATTGTAAGGTATGTGAATTATATCTCTTTTTTTTTTAAGATTTTATTTTCCTTTTTCTCCCAAAGCCCCCCGGTACATAGTTGAGTATTTTTAGTTGTGGGTCCTTCTAGTTGTGGCATGTGGGATGCTGCCTCAGCGTGGTTTGATGAGCGGTGCCATGTCCATGCCCAGGGGTGGAACTGACGAAACCCTGGGCTGCCGAAGCAGAGTGTGCGAACTTAACCACTTGGCCACAGGGCCGGCCCCATGAATTATGTCTTAATAAAGCTATTTTTTAAAAATGAGTCAGAGACCTAAATGTAGAGCATAAGATTATAAAACTCTTAGAAGAAAACAGGAGAAAACCTTCATGACCTTTAGTGAAGCAGGGATCTTAGATATGATACCAACAGCACAATCCATGAAAGAAAAAATGTGATTTCATCAAAGTTAAAAACTTTTTTACTCTGTGAAGGACACTCCTAAGGGAATGAAAAGATAAATCACAGACTAGTAGAAAACATTTGTATGACACATAACAAAGGAATATATCTAGAATACATGTTTTAAAAACCTCTCAAAACTCAACAATAAGAAAATAAATGGGGGCTGGCCCTGTGGCCGAGTGATTAAGTTCACGCACTGCACTTCAGCGGCCCAGGGTTTCGCCCGTTTGGATCCTGGGCGTGGACATGGCACCACTCGTCAGACCACGCTGAGGTGGTGTCCCACATAGCACAACCAGAAAGACCTACGACTAGAATGTACAATTATGTACTGGGGGCTTTGGGGAGAAAAATGAAAAGAAGATTGGCGACAGATGTTAGCTCAGGTGCCAGTCTTTAAAAAAGAAAAGAAAAGAGGAGTGGGCGGAGCAAAATGGCAGGGTGAGCTGACCCGGGATTCTCTCCCCTCCAAAATACAACAAAAGATTGGAAGAACTGAATTTCAGAGAATACACATAATGCCAGCTCGTTAGAGACCTACAATACCAAGAAGGTGGAGATCATAAACCTAGCTTTACCCCTTCGGAGGCGCTGGAACGGTAGGAGAGAACATCACTCCCTCCCCTAGAGTCTGCGATCGCTGCGGTGCGGGTCGGGAAGGAGCGGGGGAGGGGCCGCGAGACCGGGGGATCATCCAGGACTCCTGCCGCTGATTCAGTGGAGACCCGCTGACGGGGGAAAGCTTCCGTCCGCGGGGACCCCATAAATCAAGGGCCTTGGGAGACCAGAGAACAGAACTGATCTGAACCCAGACAGGCACGTGTGAGTAACAGCCTCTCCCCCCCAGCAAAGCCAGTGGGCGCAGCCATCTTGCCCCAAGGCGGAGAGCTAACACACCGCTCTCGACCCCCATCTAGTGGCGACGGGCTGTAACTGCAACTGAATTCTACCACCATGAGAAAAAACCGCTCCTCTACCATCCAGCAATTTATAAAAGCCCCAGACCAGAAGGAAAACAATAAAAACACAGAATTAAGTCCTGAGGACTTGGAATTAGGTAAACTAAGTGATAATGAGTTCAGAGCAGCTATAATAAAAAAAACTCAATGAGGTAGAGAGAAAGAGAGAGAAACAAGCCGAGTTCTGGAGTTACTTCACAAAAGAGATTGAAATCATAAAGAAGAATCAAACAGAATTACTTGAGATGAAAAACACAATGGACCAGATAAAACAGAATACAGATTCCCTGAATGCCCGTGTAGACAACATAGAGGAGCAAATCAGCATAATCGAGGACAGACAGGCTGAATGGTGCCAGACAGAGGAAGAAAGAGAACTAAGAATTTAAAAAAATGAGGAAAATCTCCGAGAGAGAATGGATTCAATGAGGAGTAAGAACATAAGGATCATAGGAATTCCCGAGAATATGGAAAAGGAAAATGGAGCAGAAAGTGTGCTTAACGAAATTATTGAAGAGAACTTCCCAAATCTAGGGATCAACGGAGAAATGTGTGTAGAGGAGGGTTTTAGATCTCCTAGATTTGTCAATGTAAAAAGACCCACTGCAAGGCACATAATAGTAAAGTTGGCAAATAGGAATGATAAGGAAAGAATACTCAGGGAAGTAAGAAAAAAATGAGAATAACCTATAAAGGAGCCCCTATCAGACTGTCAGCGGATTTCTCTACAGAAACCCTACAAGCTAGGAGAGAATGGAGTGATATATTCAAAGCTTTAAAGGATAAAAACCTTCAGCCAAGAATACTCTATCCAGCAAGAATTTCCTTCAGATATGAGGGAGAAATTAAATCTTTTCCAGACAAACAAAAGGGAATTTGTAACTAAAAGCCCTCCATTACAAGAAATCCTCAAGAAGGCTCTCATACCTGAAAAAAGAAAAAAGGGAGAAAGGGGACACAAGCCACAGACTAGGGAGACCGATGGATAGAACCAGAACAGGATAGCAAATATTCAACTATAGCATTAGGGTAAAAGTAAGGAACCTACCAAAACAAGGACGATCTTAGCACTCTAACTACAAATTAACAAGACGAGTTGGAATAAAAAATGAAAATAATTATTTAGGAGGGGAAGAGCAAAGGGTCTAAATCAGTATTGGTCGAGTAAGTAAGAGACTACCAGAGAATAGACTATATTATACACAAGATTCTAAATACAAACTTCAAGGTAGACACTAAAATAAAGTACAGAACAGAGTCACAAATCATAGATAAGGAAAAATCTAAGAAACCCAGCATAAGAAATTGCAGTATTAAATGGGTAGTCTAAAGCACACAGGAAAAGAAACACAGGAAAACAAGATAATGAGCAACAGATTGACAGCATTAAGTCCACATGCATCAATAATCACTCTCAATGTGAACGGATTGAACTCTCCAATAAAAAGACACAGAGTGGCAAAATGGATTAAAGAACAAGATCCAACAATTTGTTGCCTCCAGGAAACACACCTCAGCCCCAAGGACAAACACAGACTCAGGGTGAAGGGGTGGAGGACAATACTTCAAGCAAATAGCAAGGAAAAAAAGGCAGGTGTTGCAATTCTCATATCAGACCAAGTAGATTTCAAAATAAGACAGGTAAAGAGAGACACAGAGGGACAATATATAATGATCAAAGGGACACTTCATCAAGAAGAAATAACGCTTATAAATATCTATGCACCCAACACAGGAGCACCAAGATTCATAAAGCAACTATTAACAGACCTAAAGGAAGATGTTAAAAACAACACAATAATAGTAGGGGACCTCAACACCCCACTCACATCAATGGACAGATCATCCAGACAGAAAATCAACAAGGAAATAGTGGAGCTGAATGAAAAACTAAAACAACTGGACTTAATAGACATATATAGATCACTCCACCCTGAAGGAGCTGAATACACATTCTTCTCAAGTGCACATGGAACATTCTCTAGGATAGACCATATGTTGGGAAACAAGGCAAGCCTCTACAAATTTAAAAAAATTGAAATAATAACAAGCATCTTCTCAGATCATAGTGCTATAAGGCTAGAAATTAATTACAAGAAAAAAGCTGAGAAAGGCACAAAGACGTGGAGACTAAACAACACACTACTGAACAAGCAATGGATCATTGAAGAAATTAAAGAAGAAATAAAAAAATACCTGAAAACAAATGAAAATGATAGCATGCCATACCAACTCATATGGGATACAGCAAAAGCTGTATTAAGAGGAAAATTCATCGCAATACAGGCACATCTTAACAAACAAGAAAAATCCCAAATAAGCAACCTTAAAGCACACCTAACTGAACTAGAGAAAAAAGAACAAATGAAGCCCAAAGTCAGCAGAAGGAGAGAAATAATAAAAATCAGAGCAGAAATAAATACTATTGAAACGAAAAAGGCAGTAGAAAGGATCAATGAGACAAAGAGCTGGTTTTTTGAGAAGATAAATAAAATTGACAAACCACTAGCCAGACTTACAAAGAAAAAAAGGGAGAAAGCTCAAATAAACAAAATCAAAAATGAGCGAGGAGAAATAACAACAGACTCTGCAGAAATACAACAGATTATAAGAGAATACTACAAAAAACTATATGCCAACATAATGGATAACCTAGAGGAAATGGATAAATTCTTGGACTCCTACAATCTCCCAAAGCTCACTCGAGAAGAGGCAGACAATTTGAACAGACCAATCACAAGGAAAGAGATTGAAACAGCAATCAAAAACATCCCAAAGAATAAAACCCCAGGACCAGATGGCTTTCCTGGGGAATTCTACCAAACTTTCAGAGAGGATTTAATACCTATCCTTGTCAAGCTATTCCAAAAAATTAGGGAAGATGGAACACTTCCTAACACATTCTATGAGGCCAACATCACGCTGATACCAAAACCTGACAAGGACACCACGAAAAAAGAGAACTACAGGCCAATATCACTGATGAACATAGATGCAAAAATTCTAAACAAAATTTTGGCAACCAGAATTCAGCAATTGATCAAAAGAATCATACATCAGGATCAGGTGGGATTCATACCAGGGACACAGGGATGGTTCAACATCTGCAAATCAATCAACGTGTTACACCACATCAACAAACTGAGGAATAAAAACCACATGATCATCTCAATAGATGCAGAGAAGGCATTTGACAAGATCCAACAGCCATTTATGATAAAAACTCTGAACAAAATGGGCATAGAAGGAAACTACCTTAACATAATAAAGGCCATATACGACAAACCCATAGCCAACATCATACTCAATGGGCAAAAACTGAACCCCATCCCCCTGAAAACAGGAACGAGACAAGGATGCCCTCTATCACCACTCTTATTTAACATAATACTGGAGGTCCTGGCCAGAGCAATCAGGCAAGAAAAAGGAATAAAAGGAATCCAAATAGGGAGGGAAGAAGTGAAACTCTCGCTGTTTGCAGACGACATGATCTTATATATAGAAAACCCCAAAGAATCCATTGGAAAACTGTTAGAAGTAATCAACAACTACAGCAAAGTTGCAGGGTATAAAATCAATTTGCATAAATCAGTAGCATTTCTATACTCCAGTAATGAACCAACAGAAAAAGAACTCAAGAATACAATACCATTCACAATCGCAACAAAAAGAATAAAATACCTTGGGGTAAATTTAACTAAGGAAGTTAAGGACGTATATAATGAAAATTACAAGGCCTTTCTGAGAGAATTGGATGACGACATAAGGAGATGGAAAGACATTCCATGTACATGGATTGGAAGAATAAACATAGTTAAAATGTCCATTCTACCTAAAGCAATCTACAGATTCAATGCCATCCCAATCAGAATCCCAATGACATTCTTTACAGAATTAGAACAAAGAATCCTAAAATTCATATGGGGCAACAAAAGACCCCGAATTGCTAAAGCAATCCTGAGAAAAAAGAACAAAACGGGAGGCATCACAATCCCTGACTTCAAAACATACTACAAAGCTACAGTAATCAAAACAGCATGGTACTGGTACAAACACAGGTGCACAGATCAATGGAACAGAATTGAAAGCCCAGAAATAAAACCACACATCTATGGACAGCTTATCTTTGACAAAGGAGCTGAGGGCATACAATGGAGAAAAGAAAGTCTTTTCAACAAATGGTGCTGGGAAAACTGGAAAGCCACATGTAAAAGAATGAAAATTGACCATTCTTTTTCACCATTCACCAAAATAAACTAAAAATGGATTAAAGACCTAAAGGTGAGACCTGAAACCATAAGGCTTCTGGAAGAAAACGTAGGCAGTACACTCTTTGACATCAGTATTAAAAGGATCTTTTCGGACACCATGCCTTCTCAGAGAAGGGAAACAATAGAAAGAATAAATAAATGGGACTTCATCAGATTAAAGAGCTTCTTCAAGGCAAATGAAAACAGGATTGAAACAAAAAAACAACCCACTAACTGGGAAAAAATATTTGCAAGTCATATATCTGACAAAGGCTTAATATCCTTAATATATAAAGAACTCTCGCAACTCAACAACAAAACATCAAAGAACCCAATCAAAAAATGGGCTGGAGACATGAACAGACATTTCTCCAAAGAAGATATACTGATGGCCAATAGGCACATGAAAAGATGCTCATCATCGCTGATCATCAGGGAAATGAAAATCAAAACTACACTAAGATATCACCTTACACCCGTTAGAATGACAAAAATATCTAAAACTAATAGCAACAAATGTTGGAGAGGTTGCGGAGAAAAAGGAACCCTCATACACTGCTGGTGGGAATGCAAACTGGTGCAGCCACTATGGAAAACAGTATGGAGATTCCTCAAAAAACTAAAAATAGAACTACCATACGATCCAGCCATCCCACTACTGGGTATTTATCCAAAGAGCCTGAAGTCAGCAATCCCAAAAGTCCTGTGCACCCCAATGTTTATTGCAGCACTGTTTACAATAGCCAAGACGTGGAAGCAACCTAAATGCCCATCAACAGACGAATGGATAAAGAAGATGTGGTACATATATACAATGGAATACTACTCAGCTGCAAAACAGAACAAAATCATTCCATTTGCAATAACATGGATGGACCTTGAGAGAATTATGTTAAGTATTTCACTTATTTCAAGCCAGTGAGAGAAAGATAATCTGTGTATGACTCCACTCATATGAGGAATTTAAAACTATGGACCAAGAACAGTTTAGTGGATACCAGGGGAAGGGTGGGGTGGGGGGTGGGCACAAAGGGTGAAGTGGTGCACCTACAACATGACTGACAAACATTAATGTACAATTGAAATTTCACAAGATTGCAACCTATCAATAACTCAATAAAAATAATAATGATAATAATAAAAAAGAAAAGAAAAGAAACAACTCAATTTTTTTTTAAAAAAGAGGAACAATATGAATGGACAGTTCACAAGAGAAGATAGATGGTGAATACACATCTGAAAAGATGCTCAACATCATTAGTCATTGGAGAAGTGCAAATTAAAACCACAATGAGATATCATTACACACTGTATTAGTTATCTATTGCTCTGTAACAAATTACCCCAAAACTTAGTAGCTTAAGACAACATACATGGGCTGGCCTGGTGGCGCAGCAGTTAAGTTCTCACGTTCTGCTTCACCAGTCTGGGGTTCGCCAGTTTGGATCCCAGGTGCAGACATGGCACCACTTGGCAAGCCATGCTGTGGGAGGCGTCCCACATATAAAGTAGAGGAAGATGGGGACGGATGTTAGTTAAGGGCCAGTCTTCCTCAGCAAAAAAGAGGAGGATTGGCAACAGATGTTAACTCAGGGCTAATCTTCCTCAAAAAAAAAAAAAAAAAGACAACATACGTTTATTATCTCAGTTTCTGTGGGTCAAAGATCCAGGCACAGCTTAACTGGATCTTCTGCTTCAGAGTCTCTCACAAGGCTTCAGTCAAGGTATTGGCTGGGTCAGCAGTCTCAAATGAAGGCTCAACTGGGGAAGGATCCAATTCAAGCATGATTATTGGCAGGATTCAGTTACTTGAGGGCTGTTGGACTGTGGGCCTCAGTTCCTTGCGGGCTGTTGGCTGGAGACGGCCCTCAGTCCCTTGCTGGGTGGCTCTCTCCATCAGAGCAAGTTTGCAAGAGAGCTAGAAAGAGAAGACCAGCAAGATGAAAGTCACGGTTATTTGTAATCCAATCACAGAAGTAACACCTTGCCACTGTTGCCATAATCATTTGGCTTAAGAAAATGAAAGGGAAATTAATATTGTTAGTATTTCTTATTGTATTTGTTAGAAGCAAGTTATTAGATCCAGCCCAAACTCAAGAGGAGGGGGTTATCCAAGGGTGTGATTACCATGGGAGCCATGTCAGAAGCTTCCTACCTCACACCCTTTTTAGACGAGCTAAAAATTTAAAGTACTGACAATACCAAATGCTCACAAGGGTGCAAAGCAACAGGAACTGGCATACAGGTGTACCTCGGAGATATTGCGAGTTCAGTTCCAGACCACCACGATAAAGTCAATCACATGAATTTTTTTGGTTTCCCAATGAATATAAAAGTTATATTTACACTATACTGTGGTCTACCAAGTGTGTAATCGAACTGTATCTAAAAAGAACTGGACATACCTTAATTTAAAAATTTATTATTGTTAAAAAGTGCTAACCATCATTGGAGTCATAATCTTTCAGCTGGTGGAGGGTCTGCCTCCATGTAAATGGCTGCTGACTGATCGGGGTGGTGGTCGCTGAAAGCTGAGGTGGCCGTGGCAATCTCTTAAAATAAGACAATGATGAAGTTTGCTGCATTGATTGACTCTTCCTTTCACAGGCAATTTCTCTGTAGCATGCGATGCTATTTGATGGCGTTTTACCCACAGTAGAATGTCTTTTAAAATTGGAGTCAATCCTCGCAAACCCTGCCACTGCTTTATCAACTAGGCTTATGTAATATTCTAAATTCTTTGTTGTCATTTCAACAATCTTCACAGCATCTTCACCAGGAGTAGTTTCCATCTCAAGAAACCACTTTGTTCACTCATCCATAAGAAGCAATACCTCATCTGTTAAAGTTTTATCATGAGACTGCATCAGTTCAGTCACATCTTCAGGCTCCACTTCTAGTTCTGGTTCTCTTGCTATTTCCACCGCATCGGCGGTTGCTTCCTCCATTGAAGTCTTGAACCCCTCACAGTCTTCCATGTGGGCTGGGATCAATTTCTTCCAAACTCCTGTGAATGTTGGTATTTTGATCTCTTCCCATGAATCGTACATGTTCTTAATGCATCTCGAACAGTGAATCCTTTCCAGGAGGCTTTTAATTTACTTTGCCCACATCCATCAGAGGAATCATCATCTATGGCAGCTATAGCCTGATAAAATATATTTCTTAAATAATAAAACTTGAAAGTCTAAATTACTCCTTGATCCATGGGCTGCAGAATGAATGTTGTGTTAGCAGGCATGAAAACATTAATCTCATTGTACATCTCCATCAGAGTTCTTGCATAACCAAGCGCTTTGTCAATGAGCAGTAATATTTTGAAAAGTAGGTCTCAACAGTGGGCTTAAAATATTCAGCTAACCATGTTGTAAACAGATGTACTGTCATCCAGGCTTTGCTGTTGCATTTATAGTGCACAGAGCAGATTTAGCATAATTCTTAAGGGCCCTAGGATTTTCAGAATGGTAAATAAGTATTGGCTTAAACTTCAAGTCACCAGCTGCATTAGCCGCTAACGAGAGAGTCAGCCTGTCCTTTGAAGCTTTGAAGCCAGGCACTGACTTCTCCTCTCTAGCTATGAAAGTCCTACATGGCGTCTTCTTCCAATAGAAGGCTGTTTCGTCTACACTGAAAATCTGTTGTTTAGTGTAGCCGCCTTCACTAATTATCTGAGCTAGATCTTCTGGAGAACTTGCTGCAGCTTCTACATCAGCTCTTGCTGCTTCGCCTGGCACTTTTATGTTATAGACGTGGCGTCCTTTCTTAAACCTCATGAACTGACCTCTGCTAGCTTCAGACTTTTCTTCTGCAGCTTCCTCCCCTCTCTCAGCCTTCAAAGAATTGAAGAGAGTGAAGGCCTTGCCCTGGATTAGGCTTTGGCTTAAGGGAACGTTGTGGCTGGCTTGATCCTCTATCCAGACCACTAACACTTTCTCCATATCAACAATAAGACTGTTTTGCTTTCTTTTCATTCATGTATTCACTGGAGAAGCACTTTAATTTCCTTCAAGAACTTTTCCTTTGCATTCACAACTTGGTTAACAGGTGCAAGAGGCCTAGCTCTCAGCTTCCGACATGCCTTCCTCACTAAGCTTAGTCATTTCTAGCTTTTGATTTAAAGTGAGAGACGTGCAACTCTTCCTTTCACTTAAACACTTAGAGGCCGTTGTAGGGTTATCAGTTGGCTTAATTTTAATATTCTTGTGTCTCAGGGAATAGGGAGGCCTGAGGAGAGGGAGAGAGACAGGAGAATAGCCAGTCAGTGGAGCAGTCACAGCACACTCAACATTTATCAATTGTTTGCCATCTTACATAAGTGTGGTTTGTGGCATGCCAAAATAATTGCAATAGTAACATCAAAGACCACATAGGCAAGCTCTGGTGGCCTAGTGGCTAAGTTCAGTGCACTCTGCTTTGGCGGCATGGGTTCAGTTCTTGGGCACAGACCTACACCTCGTCTGTCAGTGGCCATGCTGTGGTGGCAGCTCATATACAAAAAGAGGAAGAGTGGCAGCAGATGTTAGCTCAGGGTGAATCTTCCTTAGCAAAATAAAAGTAAAAAATAAAAAAAAGACCACTGATCACAGATCACCAAAACAAATATAATAATAATAAAAAATTTGAAATACTGTGAGAATTACTAAAATGTGACACAGAGACACAGAAGTGTGCAGATGCTGTTGGAAAAATGGTGCCGATAGACTTCCTCGATGCAGGGTTGCCACAAACCTCCAATTTGTAAAAAACACAATACATATCTGTGGGGTGCAATAAAGCAAAGCGCAATAAGGCGAGGTATGGCTGTACATTGCTGGTGGGATGCAAAATGTTACAGCCACTCTGGAAAACAGTTTTGAGGTTTCTTAAAAAGTTGAACATATACCATATCCCCCAGCAATCCTAATTCTAGATATTTATCCTAGAAAAATGAAAACTTATAGTCACACAAAAACCTGTACACCTGTACAGATGTATATAGCAGCATTATTCATAATCACCTGAAGTTGGTACCAACCCAAATGTTCTTCAGTGGGTAGATGGATAAACAAATTGTGGTACCCGCAAAGCATAATACTACCCAGCAATAAAAGGGAATGAACTATTAGTGCACGCAACGACACAGACGAATCTCAAATGCCTTATGCTAAGTGAAAGAACTCAGTCTCCGAAGGTTACATGCTGTTTGATTCCATTTATAGGACATTCTGGAAAAGGCAAAAGTAAAGAAATAGAGAATGGACCAGTGGTTGCCATGGTTGGGGGTGAGGGAGGGTCTGAATACAGATTAGCCAGGAACAGTGCATTTGACAATAAAAAGCACAAAGAGATGGTTCCTGAACCTGAAGAGGAAGAGATGGTGCCTGGACACTATGAAGACTCATGGGCACTGATTAGACAATAAACACATATATACCTCTTCTCTACCCATTCTAAATTTTCATTGATAGATTACTACGCCCCACATGGGCCCATGAAATTGTTAATGTGCTTCTAAATCAAACTGCTTATATAGACAGGGGCTCTGCAAAAAATATTTACCCAGATAGCCACCATCCTAGAGATGACCCTACTTGGCTGAAGCAGAGCACATCTGCTTGGGACCAGCGAGACACAAACTTGAATACCTAGGGAGCCCTTGAAGTGCAGAGACTTTGTATTAGGGAAAGATTTTATCATCTAGACTTTGGAGAAGTGAAATTTTTTTTTACAAAAGACAGATTGGAAAGGGATAGCGGAAGCAATAGTTAAATTTAAGAGAATAATAGCTACGTTTATTGCATGTTAACTACATACTAAGAGCAATTTGAAGTGCTTTGCCTATAATAATTAATTTACCCCTCCCAACAATCCTGAAAGGCAGGTACCATTATCATCCCCACTATACAGATAAGGAAACTGAAGCCCAGAGAGGTTATCAAGTAACACAGCCACTAAGGATTTGAGACCAGACCTTCTTGGCTCCAGAGCCATGTTCTTAGTTCTTCTTCTATACTTCCTTTGTGGTTTGAGAACATGAAAGAGAAATTGGTCTTGTTAGTATTTCTTATGTTCCAGCCATTGTGCAAGTATGTTTTATAATCAAAACCAGTCATCATCTTTATTACAGCCCTATGTCATGCGAAAAGGTTGCTATTCCTGTTTTACTGAAGAAGAAAACTAAGGTACAGAGAGATTTCATACCATGTCCCACGTCATACTGTGAAAAGTGCTGTCAGAATTTGAACCCAGGCTTGTCTGAGAAAGTCCTTGTCTTCCCATTCTCAAATAGTAAATCTGAGGGTGTGGGTGGAGGGAAGCTTACTTGCCCTCATTGATTCTCACAGAAGACTGCAGTGAAAACTATACAGGAAATCTTCAAGTCAAAGAATTTTAGGAACTTTTACAGAAAGATTTCTTGCCAGCAAGTCTAGGAAGAGGTGACAGTCAAATAACTTGGAGTACAGCTATATTATGACTCTTCGAGGGGAGCATTCTAGGAACACAGAACAAGATCTTTCTCCTCTAATAGATGGGAAGGAGAACTTGCAGAAGCAAAAACTATGCAGTTAATCTTCAAGGAGCTGATTCTAAGAACCAAGAAAATCAAGAATATCCACTTTGAAAAACAGAAATCTGCCCATTTGGGGTCTTGTGTAAAAACCTATGTGAGTGAGGACTAAAATTCATTCTCCAGGGAGCAAAGATTACTTTGGGACCCAGAAAAAATGTTGAAGGAAAAGTAAAATGGGGAGAGGGGACCCTCTCCCAGAGAACATTACTCAGAGAAGCTCCAAGGTCAACTGTTGCCCAACCATATAGAGCAAGGCTCTCCCTTACCTGAGGGCTAAGCCACCTCATCCAACTCTGTGTATGTAGGTATAAAAACATTCATACCTGGAAATCACAATTTGTCAAGAATAGGCACCAAAGAGCTCACCCAGAAAAGAAGTCCTAAATTGGTAATAACTACGGAAAAATCCTTTATAATAGCTCAAATTTAGAAGGATATAAAATAACTCGGAGAAGAGAATTCATATATACATACATGAATAACTCAGATATAGCTGGACCCCTAAGACATAACTTCAAATTCAGACATTCCACAAAGGAGAGAAATGCTGCAAATGTTCGAATGTGGAAGGGCTTCAACGGGAGTATGGGTCTTTGAGTTCATCAGACAACCCACACAGGAGCTGCCATCTATGTGCAGGATGTGTTAAGAACTACAGCAGAATTCCTCTTGGAGTTCACACAGTAGAAGGGCCTTACAAATGTGATGAGTGGATTATGGGTATCAGCCAGTACAAAACTATTTGCCATCATGAGAGTGTCTGTACAGGAGAGAAACCCTATAAATGAGGTGAGGGTGGTGGGAGTTGTAGAGCGGCAGATCTTTGAGTTCATCAGAGTCAACCGTGTCAGACAGAAACCATATCTATGTGCTAAGCGTGGTAAAGGCTTCACCACCGCTCCACTCTCCTCCATTCGGGAGAGGAAGTGTATCAGTGTGGTGAGTGTGGTAAGCATTTTTCTCAGAGTGCAAAACTTGGCCCTCATGAGCGAGTCCACAGGCAAGAGAGACCCTATAAATGTGACGAGTGCAGTAAGAGCTCTTCTCAGGCTTCAAAACTTCCCATTCAGCAGAGAATCCACACAAAAGAAAATTGCTATTAAGGAGCGTCATATGGACTTGAGTCAGAAAGGAAATGTTCACCTTGAGTAGAACCTACACAGAAGAGAAATCTTATATAATCAATGTGATCATAAGGATGTCAAAACTGCAAGTTACAGACATGCAGAAGAGACACTACTATAAATGTGACAATTAAATGTGGGGGAGAAAAGTTTACCCAGAACCTTAAAATCCATAACAAAATTACAGTAAGACATAAATTATAATGATAGCTTCAATGAAATTTAAGTAAAAATATTATCTGTCAAGTGTTCCAATGTCGCGAGATATAGAAGGAGTTACCTTAAGGTCCTGTTTGTAAAGAGTGAAAACAAGGAGTTGAAAGAATGATCTCTGTGGGACATCCTGGGCCCCTAATGAGACTGGAAGAACCTCATCGAGAGTTGGGCTCACACCAGCACTCATCCAGCAGTACGGCGTTCTGCCAAGAATGGAAGTGATCTGGAGGTCGGTCCAGGATGCTACTTTTGCTGGGTAGTGATGTCCTATGCATTGCATAAAATCTTGTCTTGAGATGTGTGAAAGTTTCCACTTTAACATCTCTTACATGAGTATTTTTATTTCTCAAAGTATTTATTTATATTTATTTTCTTTCTCAAAGGTGATATTATCGCATATCACCTAGATCAGAATTACTCAAGGTGAGTACTAGAGTGTAAATAATACCTTAGTGTTTAATGCACAATAACTGCGCTGTACATAATTATCTGGGGGGACTTGTAAAAACGCAGATTCCTGGACCTCATCCCATGTCTACTATTAGTCTGTAGGTGTGAAGAGCAAGGATTCGTAACAGCACCTCCTCCCCTTGCTCTATGGGATGTGTGCATAAGGTTAAGAAAAAGAAACAAAATCTCAGATGCCACATTTGCTAGTGTGCTGAATCCACCAGATACAGAAATTTTTGCCAATAAATTGACTGAAGTAGGAAATAAAATTCAGGAGACTTGAAAATGCTCATCAACCAGCCTGAGGAAATATTAACAACAGCTATCAGACATCACCCATGGTGAGATAAGCGATGACTGCAAATGGAAACTGATGGGGACAAGCAGGCGCAACTCGGCTTTTAACTGAGGTTATTTCTAAAGCGTCAAACAGCCTTGAACATGGTTTGGTGTGGGAGTACCGTCATGCGTTGCTTAATGATGGGGACACATTCTGACAAATGAGTTGTTGGGTGATTTCGTTCCTGTGCAGACATCACAGAGTGCACTTACACAAACCTGGATGGTATAGCCTACTACACACCTAGGCTGTGTGGTACCAATCTTGAGGGGTCACCGTCATATGTGTGGTCTGTCATTGACCAAAACGTCGTTATGTGGCGCATGACTGTGTACAACTTGATAAAGGGAGTCTGGTGTGAGTCTATCATATATGAAAAATAAAAAACTGACTGAGAAACTCCTATATTAGAATAGGATAACGGTTAAATGATCCTTAGTGGAACCATGATTAAATTAGAAACATCAGCATAAATTTGACCTGTCACTGAAATAATCTGTGCCATCTCTGGCATCAGCCTATTTACTGCAAATAGTCATTGGAATGGCATAAACACGCAATTTATACTCTAATTCAATTCTGGATTAGTGCTTCCCAAATGTGGCTGGGCATGGGCATCAGCTCTACAGCTTGTTAAAAATGTAGGTATCTTGGGTTCCACCCCTGGAGGCTCTGATTCAGCACTTCCCTGAGGCGGCCTGACTAAGCATCTAAGGTCCAGGTTTGGGAAGTGCTGCTTTACCCTCCTTTTCTAAATGGAACCTGGACTTCCTAGGTGCTGGCTAGTTCAGAATCTTGGTCATAGCAATTAAGATGGGGCCTGGAACATCCTGTTAAAGTACCAATGCTCACAGGGTTTCCTGGGGTAGTAATTAAGGGAAGTAAAGACATCAGACAAGAAGGCTTCCACTGGTGAGGATGGTCAGGCAATGACAAGGTTGTTAAAGCAATCTCTGATCACTCTGCCTCAGGGCGGACGACTATGTTTCACTACTGTTTATAGAATATAAAAATAATTGTGCACTTGTCAGCAATTCCTCTCTGAAAAATGTTTCCGGTACTGGAACATTTTGCTCTATAAGCAAGAAGCTATTGGTCCTGTGATAAGGGGATTTTTTGACACGGTACCATAGGAACGAGCGAACGAGTAGGCTCCAGCACCCACCCCCAGCTTTTCTATGGGAACCTGAAGATGGGCTCTGATACTTTTTCAAAGACATTCAAAGGAGTTTAATAAGGAGCAGGTATCTGCTTCTGAAAACAGGCTGAGGAGGGGCAAAGAGACCAGAAAAACTGAACAGTTGTCAAGGGCAGGGCAACTGTGGTGTCCATCGTGTTTTGATGACACTTTAAGACAGTTAACACCTTGGTTTTCCTGAAACCAGCAAACAACTAAGGGTGAGGTCCCTTCTGGAGACAAGCCACGGTCAAAGCAGCCTGCTCACCAAGCGCTTTGCCAGCACGCTTGTCTGGGACTAAGGGTGGGAAATTTGGGGGTGGGGATAGAGCGAATCACTATTTTGGAGGATCCATTGCATCCTGACAACTAAGCCTTTATTTTAAGAATCTGCTATTACACAACTAATTTGATCAGTCCATAGGGTGGGTTATGGAAGATAAGGATGAACCATTCACCTTACCCTCTGATTCTTCCAGCTAACCTGGGCCGTCTGGAACACCAAGGCACGCTTGGCAAATTCACCCATAAGCAGCTCAGGCAACTGCTTTATCAAGCCTTTCTCCCAACTTAAAATTTCCTGTTAACTAGGAAATAGTTATTTTTGTTGTTTTTAAAATCTTGGTTTGCATTAAACGTTGTCAGATTAATGCCTTAGCTCTAGAGTGACTGTCAGGTTCACCCAGGGAGTACCTCTCTCCTCTCCCACTGTCCCTAGCCCCGAGTCTTGGAACTGTTGCCCGCAAGGGTCTAAGGTGGTCGTCTTGACTTTTCATCTATTTCTCATCTGCCCTTTGCCTGCATCCTGATCCTTAGAATTGGAAATGAGTAACATCTCTCAGGCCAGGTCTGTCCTGCCCCAAAATAGTCTCTAAGGATATAGCTCCTGGTAATCCTTGATCACCTCCTTATGCTTAGTTCCTTCACCGTCTAGAATTCTGATTCCAAGTTCTTTCACTCAAACATCAAGGACGACCATGGCTTATTTCAAAAACTCTCAGCAGAGGCAACAATAAATAAGCATTGAATAAGTTCTTTCTTTAATAGATTAGGCAGAGGAAAAAGGTACACAGACGGTAGCTTTGGTGGTACCAGGTAGATGGCGCTCTCTCCCAGCCTCTCATATCGCCCTCTCCATCCATTCTAAATATAATCTTTAGCACCTCTCTACATTTGGGAGGCAGAGCCAGGCTCTGCTTAATTTAGTCATATTGTCCTAGTTAAATGAATTTCAGCCCTTAAAATGAATTTGTGTAATCCTGATATTCATTTAATTCCAAATATTTGTTAACCTTTCAGCCATAAAGTCCTTGGAGCCCCTTTATTCACTTGCTCTTAAAATTTCCAGAGCTTCATTTACCCATTCAAATTGACTTAAATTCAGCCATGAATTGTCCTTGACAGTCTAATTGGATGGATATATTTAGTGAATGTTCCCGCACTGGAAGCCATTCACTCATTTAAGAAGTGAGCGCCCATCCCGGGCCAGACGATCACCTCCGGCCCGCTCATTCCTCCTCCGTGCGCCCCGCGGCGTGCACTGCGAGTTAGCCAAGGATGGCCAGTACTACATATGCCACTCAAAGTGTTCTGGCAATCTCCCTCCCCACTTCTTCGCTGCTTCCAGAAGCTTCAGACCACTGCTGGGCCAGCCATCTGGGAACCTTCACTAGCCAGACCCGCTGCCTCTGTTGGATTCCTTCCAAGCTGAGTCGTGTGCTCTGGGTCTAGGGTCTGCAGCCTCCAGAGGCCACAGGCACCTGAGCTGAGGGGGCAGAGGTGGGTGAGTTAGGGACCAAGTGGAAAGCAGGCCACCCAAACCAGCCTCTGGGACCCAGGAACGTAGCAAGAAAGCGTAAATACATGCTGACCTCAGAAATGTTAAAAGAGCCTTCCCATAGCGTTTACTGACCTAAGTTTCTAAGACATAGCATCTCCTTCAGTCTCACTTCCTTTTGTGGAGAGGCCTTCCCTGACCACCTTGTCTGTCCCCACCCCTCCTCCCTGCTTTACTTTTCTCCAGAGCACCAGTCATCGTGAAACAGACTAGATACTTTATATTTTTGTGTACTTATTATCGTAAGTTTTCCCCGCTAGACTTTCAGCGCCATGAGGATAGGGTTTGCGAGCGTTACTCACTGCTGTAGGAATTTAGTAGTTTTACTTCTTTTTTTTGTTTTTGAGGGAACAAAAGGTCTTATTTATTTGGTTTGTTCGCTGGGAATAAATCACGTGGAGGGGAGAGGTGGGGACTGGGCGGGGCTTCCGCCCCTCTCCGCCCCTCTCCGCCTCCACTCTCTCCCGGGTACCCGCTGGCTGCCCTAAAGACAAGAGGAAAACGCCTTGGCACAAAATAAGAGGCTCGGTGGCCCTTGGCTTGGGGATACGTCCTTCCGCTGGGTTGGGCCTCCGCCCGCCCTACCATCCCGACCCCAGTGCCGAGAGAGTCGCTGAGCCCCCGGGTGTTTGCCCTCGACCCCAACTGTTGGCAGAGGCATCCAGGCCCCCGAGGTTAGCGGGTTCCAGGGTTCTATTTCGGTGTAGACCGCAGGCGTTTGCAGCTAACTTGCAGGCAGGGCAATCCTGACTCCCAGCTCCTAAAACCCACCCTATCCTAACTTTAATAACCTCAGGCCTGCCATACTCTTTCCGACAGAAGTGGAGAAACCTTCCAATTCAATTTAATTCAAATCCAAATCCATTCAAATCAGAAGGAGCTGAGAAATTGTATTTCTTAAAATAACCTCTCCGGGTGCCCTCTCATGCCTAAGGCAAAGAACAAACGAGCAGAGTGAGCATAATCTTACAAAAGGAAGCTGGGAGGGAACGCCCTTCCTCCAGGCCAGAGCCCCATCAGAGCAGCTGAGAGCTGGGCAAGGCTCACAAAGAGGGGGGTCCCTCTGAGCAAGGGCTCGGAGAGGCTGCCTCTGCCTAAAAGTAAGGACACACTGTGCTCTGCACAGCTCCATTCATTGCCACCTTGATTGGGTTGGGTTAGCGTCCTGATAATTCAATCTCTCTGATTCAATTATGACTGTTTCCCAAATCTCCTAAAGCTAGCTGTGCAGGTGGGGAGCTCAATGGATTCTTTCACCCACTGAACTGTCTTTAATTCTCCTGCATAGGGTGGGTTCGAGTGGAAGGCAGCTTGCCTCAGCTCCCTTAGAAAGGCCACAAGAGGCAGGTACTCTGAGGAGCTGTTGGACTTGTCACTCCTAGCCCCCGACCAACTGCTTCCACCATGCCATGAAATTGTTCTCACCATCCTCCAGTTAAATGCCAAAAGTCCTGAGTTTACCTCTGTGATTGCTCCCTTCATCTTAAAACATTCTCTTTCCTTGGGTTCCATGACACCCATGACACTGGGTTTCCTCCTGCCTCTCTGGCAGCTCATTTCCGGTCTCCTTTGTGGGCTCCTCAGTCTGTCTTGGGCCATAAGTCCTGTTCCTTGGTCCCAGGTGCTGTCCCTTCTCACGCTAAACACCTTTTGAAGAGGGTAATTCTGCAGATGCCCCTCAAATCGGCATCCTAGTCTGGATCTCTCTCCTGAGCTTCCGGCAGACAACCCAAATGCCACCCGATGTCCTACAATGCACTTGATTCTTAGGGTCAAAACCAGGACCCGTCGCCTTCTCAAACAAGTCTGCTCTTGTAATAGTCCCCCAGCCACCCTGTTTCCTAAGCCAGAAATCTGAGTGTTAAGCTTACTTCTCCCTATATCTCACTCCCAACAAGTCAGCAGGCTCTGCCCATTTTGCCTCCTTAATTTATCTCAAATTGTCCCCTCTATGCCCACACCCTGGCCCAGTTGAGGCCGTTCTACCACTTTTCTCTCCTGGTTCCGTGCAATAGCTTATTAACTGATCTCCTGCTTCCTCCTTCAATATAGTCCACACAGGAAGCCCGAGCAGTGTCTCTAAAACATGATTCTAAACACATCTTTCTCTTTAAACGCTTTCAGAAGGGCCGGCCCTGTGGCCAAGCGGTTAAGTTTGCACGTTCTGCTTTGGCGGCCCAGGGTTTTGCCAGTTCGGATCCTGGGTGCGGACCTAGCACCACTCATCAAGCCACCCTGAGGTGGCCTCCCTCATAGCACAACCCGAGGCACACACAACTAGGATATACAACTATGTACTGGGGAGCTTTAGGGAGGAGAAGGAGGAAAACAAGAAGATTGGCAGCAGATGTTAGCTCAGGCGCCAATCTCTAAAGAAAAAGAAAAAGCTTTCAGAGCCTCCCACCTTTCATAAAATAAAGTCCACACTCTTTGAGATGGCTTGCAAGCCCTTCTAGAAGAGACTGCTGCCCAGCTCTTACAGAAACTCCCTAAAACTGCACTCATTATGAGCTTGGAAACTCAGGTAAGCGTCCATTGCTCTCTCTCGCCCCCGGGTCTTCTTCGGTGTTCTTTCTTTCCCCTGGACATTGCCACCATAATAACCCCACCCATTTAGCTCAAATAAATTTTTAAAAAATTTTCGGGCCTAAGCGCCAGCTCCAGATGCACTCTGGCCACCCTGCGCAGGTTCCCCCGCCACCCCCCAGCCGCGTGGCCCCTGCACTCTCGTTCTTCCTATAGGTGCCACCTGAGAAGTCTCTTTCTCTTTCCTAAACCACCAGGTCTGGCCTAGGCCCCCTCCTATGTG
This sequence comes from Equus quagga, assembly GCF_021613505.1. Classification (NCBI taxonomy): domain Eukaryota; kingdom Metazoa; phylum Chordata; class Mammalia; order Perissodactyla; family Equidae; genus Equus; species Equus quagga. The sequence goes on along the minus strand of NC_060271.1, from coordinate 17,584,942 downwards.
CTTCTACGGCACCCTGCGCCTCCCCCATCAGCTCTGACCACACAGTTTCTAATGACCTTTTGCTTATTTGTGTCCCCATTCGATGGTAATCACCTCGTGACAACGGACGGTCTCTACTTGGCTCCCCACTGAATCCCCAGCACATAGGAGGTGCTAAATAAAAATTGGTAGCGTGAGTGAAGAATTGATGTATTCCCAAACCAGGAATGCCTTTTTGGAAAACTATTTGGCTATGTGAAACAAGAGCCTGTCCCTCGCAGATGTTACCTCCAGACGACCAGAAGACACAGAGTAGCATATAGGACCGTGAGGGCTTGAAGCCTCCACTCTGGGGTTGGACTGCCTGAGTTCCAGTCCTGGCTCTGCCATTTACTGGCTGTGTGGCCTTGGGGGAGATCAGCGGGGGAGTAGGTGTCACTTAACCTCTCCATGCCTCCTCTGCCCCATCCGTGAAATGGGAATAATTATAGTTCCTACCTTAGAAGGTTGTTGTGAGGATTACAGGAGTTGGTAAAGTGCCTATCATGAAGGAAGGGCTCAGTAAATGTTGGCTCTTATTTTCTTTCCACTAGAACGTTAGTTCCATAATGGTAAGGATTTTTGTCTGTTTTCTTTACTGCTGTCTCAGCTGAGCCAGCTTCTGTTGCCAATCTTCCTCTGTTTTGCTTGAGGCAGATTGTTGCTGAGCTAACACCTGTGCCAGTCTTCCTCTGTTTTATATGGGATGCTGCCACAGCATGGCTTGATGGGTGGTGCTAGGTCAGCACTCAGGATCCGAACCTGCGAACCCTGGGCCACCGGAGCGCACAAACTTAACCACTACACCACTGGGCTGGCTCCTCCATTCCTTCTGCTAAGTCTTTGGTGAAGTCTTCCCATCTGAGGGCTTCATCAGTTCTGGGAAATCCCTTTGAGAATTGCTTTGAGAAGTGTCTTTTCTCCAGTATCCTCTCTCCTTCTGGAACTCCTATTTGATGGATGTTTGAACTTAGGGACCTGTCTTTTAATTTTCCTTTGAAATATTGTATGTCTTTGTGTTTGGGGCATATATTTTGAAAGAATTCCCTGGCTTCATCTTCCAGTTCGCTGATCTCATCTTTACCTGCATTCACACAGCTGGTACGGCCTCCCCTAGTGCATACTTTATTTCAGATTAAGTTTTTAATCTCCAAGCTCTTTAGCTGATTAATGTCTCTGATGCTATGTCCTATGTCTTCTCTGGGGATACTAATTTTTCTAAAGTCCTATTCAGCTTACTCTGTTTTCTTGGGACTTCTGTCTCCATTATGCCTCTCTCTTTTCTGATTTTAGAATTCCTTAAATGTTCGGGATTCTTGTGTACTCATCTTTGTCGCTGACATGTCCTGTTGGCTGGTCTAGTTCAGGCTTTTAGGGATTGCTAATAGTTTCTGGGCCACTGAGGAAATCCCTTCTGGTTACAAGCATTGCAATGGATTTAGTAAAATATTTTTTCTTTCATGTCCATGATTCAGGGCAGAAGAGGGGGCTATAGCATCACTAAGCCTCCCACCATGAACCAAAATCTCTGCCGTGTCAGCGTGTCCTGTACTATTACTGTATGTATGCACGTGTGTGCCCCTTCCTCGAACTTTTTTTTTTTTTTTGAGGAAGATTAGCCCTGAGATGACATCTGTTGCCAATCCTCCTCTTTTTGCTGAGGAAGACTGGCCCCGAGCTAACATCCGTGCCCATCTTCCTCTACTTTATATGTGGGCCGCCTACCACAGCATGGCCTTATGAGTGGTGCCATGTCCGCACCCAGAAGCCAGACCGGTGAACCCCGGGCCACTGAAGTGGAATGTGCGCACTTAACCGCTGTGCCACTGGGCCAGCCCCCTTGAACTTTTAATAGACTGTGTTACTCAGTGTTCTCCAGAGAAACAGAATCAATAAGATATATATGTGTATTAATTAGTATTAACTATATTATTATAATTAATGTTAATTATAATTATTACATTATATAGTTATATGTTATATTACATTTAGATAATATATGTAATATACTTAATACAATACATTAATATAATATTTGTTATATAGGAATTTATTATAAGGAATTGGTTCGCACAGTTATGGAGACTGGAAAGTCCAAAATCTGCAAGGTGGGCCTGCAGTCCAGAGACCCAGAGGAGCTGATGTTGCAGTTTGAGTCTGAAGGCTGTCTGCTAGAGAAGGCTCTCTTGCCTGGAGGAGGGAAGTCTTTCTATTCAGACCTTCAACTGATGGGTCGAGGCCCATTCACATTATGGAGAGCAGCCTGCGTTACTCAAAGTCCACCCATTTAAATGTTAATCGCATCCAAACACCCAGAATACTGTTCTTGTTGATTGTTATGACCTTTATATGTAATCCGGATAGTAATCTCTCCTCTGTTTTAGAGGTTGCAAGTATTTTCTCCCAGTCTGTCATTTGCTTTTTAGCTTGGCTTATGGAGTCTTCAGGAATGCAGACATTTTCATTGTTTATGGAGTTAAGTTTGCTTGAGTTTCATTTCATAATGTTTGTGTTTTCCTGAGGAAAACCTTCCAACCACTAAATTATTAAAAAACATTCTCCTCCTGTCCCCCTACTGTTTCTACATTTGGCTCTTGAAGGCAGTGAAGATAGAGGACAGGAGGCTGGAGGCTCACAGGGACTGGTGGAGTTTGCATCCTGACTCTCTCACGCTGCGTGAGTGACCTCAAACTCTTGTGTCTCAGCTCATCCGAAAAACGGGAACAATGCTTATCTGGACTGTTAAAGCCCTGTGGAAATATTATTATTACAAAAAATCAACTGGCAAAACAATATAAATGTGACAGTATTTCAATAGCCTTTGAAAGCAAAATTTTGTTTCTGATAATAGGCCTTTCCAAGAACATTTATTATCTTATTCATTTCTATATTCTGTGGACGCTTAGAATCTTTCCAGATTTTTAAATTATGAGTGTGCTGAAATAAAAATTGTTTTATATGAATTTTGCCTACTTATTCAACAAATACTTCTTAGGCACCTATTTGATGCTAGGCGCTGTTCTATTGTCGCAAAATGTAGTGAAGCAATGGTTTCAAGTTTCTGAGAGCAAATAATGTTGAATGTAAAACTCTAAACTCAACTAAACTCTCATTCTCAGGTGGAGGAAAAAATAGACATTTTCACTCACAGACCCTCCCTGGATGAATTACTGGGGATGCAGAAGAAAATTAATCTAAGAGGAAGAAGTTAGATATTAAAAGCAGTAATAAACAAGAAGTGAGTAAACTTTATTAATAAGTTAAAATGCGTGTTGACTAAGAAACATTTTAGAATGGGCTGGCCCCGTGGCCGAGTGGTTAAGTTCGCACACTTCACTGCAGGCGGCCCAGTGTTTCATCGGTTCGAATCCTGGGCGCGGACATGGCACTGCTCATCAAACCACGCTGAGGCGGCGTCCCACATGCCACAACTAGAAGGACCCACAACTAAGAATGTACAACTATGTACCAGGGGGCTTTGGGGAGAAAAAGGAAAAAATAAAATCTTAAAAAAAAAAAAGAAGAAACATTTTAGAAGAATAATATGGAACTAAAATCCCAGATGATATCCCCCAGCTCTTTCCCCTTCTCAGTGACCTCGGAAGCCGTGTGTCCCCTAGGGAATAGGTACAAGATGTCCCTGCATCACTGCTTGGAGGACAAATGCCCAATTGTGGCCCAACCCTCATTAGATTATGACATGAATGATAAATAAGCCTTTATTGTGCTAATCCGCTGAGATTTCAGGGTTTGCCATAGCAGCATGACCTGCCCAATCTGATGAGTATGCCTCTTTACCTACAGGCCCTGCTGTTGGAGGCCCTCAGGGCAGGTGTTGGAGGTGGGTGGCAAAGAGACCAGACCCAGGATACGGCCAGGAAAGTGGGACATTGAGAATGAGATTCTCATAGGCTCAAAGAACACTCTAGGCTGAAGGTGATTGTGGCTGCTGTCAGTACGTCCTTGTCCCCTTATGTTCCCATCCCATTTCCCAATGTAGCCATTTAATGGAAAGAGCACAGAACCAGATGACAGGAATTCTGGTCCAAGGCTGTGTGGCCCTGGGCAAGTGTCTACCCCCATATGGACGTAGTTTCTTCTTCCTTGAAATAGAGGTAACATCCCTGCCTGGTGAACTTCTAATGAGACAAAAGGTGAGAAAAGTGTGGGAGTATCTAACGCAAGGACTAGAAGGAGGCTCTAAACTCCTGGCCCCCTTCTCCTGCTCTGGGACCTTCCTCCCCAGATCCCCACAGCCCAGGCTAGGATCTGAGCTCAATTCTTGCTTGGGGAGTGGGTCAGTATTGATGTTTCCTTCATGTTCAGTCCCTCTCCTGGGCATATGCAGTAGGCTTTCCTGTGGTGCGGAGATCAGGGGCTTATTGCAGGTTCTGGCAATGGCTAGACAGGAATAGATGGTGCCTTTCAAGGCTCCTTACAGGATGATAGAGAGTGGCTGCCTCCATTGCCTCTGTCTAGAGTGAGCCCTAATGGCCAGAGGGCCCCTGGACTCCCTGGAGAGCCCTGCGCTTTCATCCACTGCCTGGTCAACCTGGCATTGTTTTGATGAGCTCTGGATTGAATTCGGTCCAAACTGTGCCCCTAACTGTTGGGTGACTTTGGACAACCCTCTGGGCTTCTCTTTCTTAAAATGTAAGATGGAGAAAGCTATATTCAAGGATCTCAAGGTAGCTTCCAAGTCAAAATGTCAGAATCTTGGACTCTCTTTTTAATGGAATCTAAGTGATAACGGAATCAAGCAAAGAAAGAATGTAGAACAATGACCGCATCACACAGACCCTCATTTCTCAAGGAGAGCCATGCAGAAGAAGCTGCCCTGTCTCATTCCTGCTCAACCTCCTCTTCATCATCCTTCTTCCCCTGCTCCGGCTCAGCTTCCAGCTCCCTCCCTCCCCCCTGTCCTGCCCCTTGTCCCTATGTCTTCTCTGTCTCTTCGCCCTGTGCCTGCCTCGGTCATCAGCTACTCAGACCAACCTTGTCCTCTTCCTGCCTCCTGCCCAGACCGTCTCCCTCCTCTTACCAACTTCCCCCCTTCCCACCTCCCTGTCTGGGTCCCCTCCACCCTCGCCTGTCCTCCTGCTCCTCCGACTACCTGCCCTCCTCCTCTCCCTCTTCCTTCCATTCGCCGCCCCTTCCGACTTGCTCCCCTCTTCTCCCACACTCCTCCCTTTCCCCCCGCCCCTCCTCCTCACCCTGCCTCTTCCCCTACCTGCATGGGCCTTGGGCCCAGATCGGCCTCCCTGGCTCCTGCTAGGACATCTGCCCCAACCAGCCCTCATCAGGCCAAATAAGCTCCACACTCTGCCATGGGGGCGTTGTGTCCCCATTGCAGAACTCCTGGGAAGGCGGTACCCAGCATCCTGGTGACCTGTGCACGTGGAGGACACTGAATGACGACCAGCAGGCATACAACCTGGAGGGGCACCTCCCTCAGGTAAAAGTCTCTTTCCCAAGATGGGGTTCTCAGCCACCCCCATGTCTTGGTTATCTTGCTGCCCGAGTTCAGTATGTGCCTCCATTCCCATTCCTTACGTCAACTATAAATGGAGCTCGGATAATTTTTATGTAAGAGACTCCGTAGGAGGTAGAGCTTAGGGCAAATTGCAAGTAGACTCTGAATTCCTATTGTCCCTGTTCAGCTCAACACTAAGTCCTGGACTCTGATAGACACACAGCCACACGCCATCCTGTATCTACACTTCCCGTCACCACAACGCTGGATAGAGATCCGCACCGCACGGACGTGCGAGGCAGCTTTGGCCTGCCAACGGTGTGAATGGGGTGCCCCTGAGACGTTCTGTTTTCCCAGAATTTTTATACACTCCAAAAAACTCGGTTTGGATCTCTCGGTTTGCTTCTCTATCATCCTGATCAGTTGAGGTCCATTTGGCCGTAGAATACATTTATCCTGGGATGAGGAACACTTTTTGTTTAGCCTCAAAAGCAGAGGACTGAGTTCATCATTCTCCTCAGTTCATAACATGCGTTCATCATTGGCCTGCGCAAGGCCCCTCTCGTGTTGTTTATTCACTTTCATGCCCATTTCTCGCTTCTACTCCTCCCATAAAAAAACTTCTAGAAATATTTTGACCTGTATGTGCATGTCTTCTCGCAAAATATGGGGTGCTATTTTGTGAGCTGTATTTTTAATTTTCGTATGCGATATTAGGCGCTAGACTTTGTTCTGTTTACTACCTTTTCACCCAGAACTCTAGTTTTAAGATTTATGTGTGTGTATGTCATCTGTGCTTCTGACTTATACACTGCATCCCGCCGAGTTTCTCCTCCATATTAAAGTCATCCATTCCCCACTGATAGACAGACACCGAGCTTACCTCAAACTCTCCACCATGGAGGACAATTCCGCACCGACCGTCCTTCTACACGCCCCCTTTGATACCATGTGAGAGTTCTCTGGGCCAGGTGCCCAGCACCGGGACTGCTGAGTTAAAGGGTGCTCCAGTCTGATCTTCCATCATTCACGTACAAACGTTCTTGTTGGGATGACCAATCATTCGTTATATGTATTCACAAGGCAAGTTCAGCACACTTCCCCTGAGCCAATGATATGCCCAGAACCTAGGAGGTGAAATAATTTTATCAAACCTGCAAGATAACTTTTGGCTTTGTTGAAGTGAAGACTTTTATAACCAGCCCATATTTTACAGATTTTCCTGAATGTCAGTAGATGTTCTTTATCAGTCTCTGGAGTTCTAAAGCAAGTACACACACACACACACACACACACGAGTCAAGACTAGAGACTTACTATTCGACCACCAGCACCAGCGAACGTTGGCCAATGGGTCAACACCCATGGTTAGGCTTTACTCATAAAGGAGCTGCTTGCCGGGTTTCTTCTGCGACTTCTTCACAACTTGTTCTTATAATGATTATTATTATTAATTACAGCTGTTACTGTTATATGTCCACAACGCCTCCCACTTTCGGAAGCTGTGGTGATCTTTAGCAAGTCCCTTTTCCTTAGGCAGTTTGCTCCTCCTGTGTCCCTTATCCCTGCCTGGTTGGCCAGTCTTGAAGGGCAACTCCCTCTGTAACTGGCCCCTCACACCACTTGGGCCTATGGCCAAACCATGGAAGATGCAGGACCAGTGATGGCTGGGCTAGAGAAGAATGCAGGGGCCTCTCCTCAGACAGACCAGGACTGGCATTTCCTGGGTAACTTTCTTCCAGTTGCACCATCTCATCCGTATCCCAGGAATAATCCAGGATAATCCTCTATGACTGTCAAGGCTTTCCCACTCTGAGAATCTACCTCCTGTGGGGAGACGGAAGGTTTCCAACATTCCTGCTAAAGCTGTGATCCTCTCACATGGCCCTTACCCTGGCATTTACAAGGTCGTGGGGTTTGGAAGGTGACCATAGTCCAGATCCTACACAACCATCAGGATCTGATTTACAGATGGTATTCTGTGGAGTTCTCTGTACGCCGTCACAGTTACTCCCCAGCTACGGTTAATAATTTTTAACGTTAAAATTTCCTTGTTCAGATTACTGTGTGGTTTCTGTATTCTGATTGAACCCTGACAGATACATTGGACATTTGTATTGTTTCCAATTTGGGGCTATTATGAATAAAGCTGCCATGAGCATTTTTGCCCTTGGGTGGACGTATATTTTCATTTTTCCTGATAAATACCCAGGAGTGGAGTTGCTGGGCTCTGTGGTAAGCAAATGAGAAATTTATAAGAAATTGCCAAACTATTACAAACAACAAGTGGTTGTACTATTTTATATTTCTATCAAAAATGCCGCTCCATGTCCCCACCAACACTAGATACTGTCAGTCTTTAATTTTAGCTATGCTAGTGGGTATGCAGCTGCTTGATGAATAATGGTAATGAGTACCTTTTCATGTACTTTATATCTTCTTTTGTGACACTTCTGTTCAAATCTTTTGCCTATTTTTACTTTGGTTGTCTTATTAAGTTGTCATCTTATTATGAGCCTTAATAGTGTCTTTCAAAGAGAAGAAATTTTAATTTTGATGAAATCCAACTTATCGTTTTATTTTTGTTTTAGAGTTAGTGCTTTTTATGTTCTAAGACATCACTGCCTACCATAAATTTGTGAAGGTTTTTTTCCTATATTTTTTCCCAAAAGTTTTATCATTTTAGCTTATAGGTCTATGATCCATTTTTAGTTAATTTTTGTGTATAATGTGAAGGGTTGAGGTTCATATTTTTCCATTCAAGTATCCAGTTGTTGCAGCATCATTTGTTGAAAAGATTATTAAATTACTTTGGCAACTTTGTCAAAAATCAATTGGCTATGTGTTAAGTCTGTTTCTGCACACCGCTTTGTTCTGTTGATCTTTATGTCTATCCTCATACCAATACCATTGTTACTTTGTAGTAAGTCTTGTAATCCGGTAACATAAGTCTTCCAACTTGGTTCTTTTTCAAAATTGTTTTAGCTATTCAATGTCCTTTGCATTTCCAAATAAATTTTAATATCAGCATGTCAATTTATTGAAAAAGCCTGCTAGGATGTTTCCTGAAAGTGCATTAAATCCAGAGATAAATTAGGAGAGAACAGACATCTTAACACTATTGTGTTTTTCAATCCATGAACATGGTATGACTAACTCTCTATACAGTTAGGTCTTTAATTTCACACTGCAGCTCTCTGGCCATTCTTCTCCAACCACATCTCCCTTTAATCACAGGTGGGAAAAGCTTTCCACTTTTCAAGAGCCAGATGATTAGATTGGGCCCATCCAGATAATCTCCTTATAATATCCTTATCTCAGAGTCTTTAATCATATCTGCAAAGTCCCTTTTGCCATGTAAATTAACATATTCACAGGTTCTGGGCATTAGGTTGTGGGCATCTTCAGGGGGCCATTATTCTGCCTACCACATGCCACCACAAATAATGCTTCAGTGAATATCCTTGTACATGTCCCTTCAACAGATCTATATAGAAATTTACTGGTCATAGAGTCTGCAAATAATTGGCCCAGGTAGTGTCAGATTGCTTTCTAAAATGGCTGCACAACTGTATCCGCATGTGCCTATCATCATTTGACATTATCCAGTTTTCTAATTTTTGCCAGTCTATTATAGGTAGAAAGTAATATCCTATTATTGTTTTAATTTGCATTTCTCTGATTTAATGATTCTGAGGCTGTTTTCATATGCTTATTAACTTTTGGAGTTTGCCTGTTCATTTCCTTTGCCCATTTTCCCACTGAAGTTATCTTTTTATTGTCAATTTGCAGGACTTCCTTGTAGATTCTAGACATTAATCCCTTGCCATTTTTTGACGTTGTAAATTACCATTCTGTAATCTGTGTATTAATTTTTGTTCATGATGTCATTCATTAAATAGAAATCCTTACTTTTAATGTAATCACATTACAATTTTTAATGCGTGATTTGTGCTTTTGAAATATTAAAAGTTCTTCCTTGCCCTCAGTTCACAACTTAGTTCACAACTTTTATTGACTTTGCATTTTACCTTTTGATTTTGGGTCTATTCAGCCATCGAGGGCTTATCTCTGCATCTTTGTTTAGTTAGGGATTGTTTTGTCCAGATAGTGAATCAGCTTTTCTAATACATATTTCAAACATCCCATCTTTTCCCATTGTTTGAAGGTGCCCCCTTTGCCACATATTAATTTCCAGATATACGTGTCAATCTTTGAGTTTTCTCTTCTTTAAACAGAAGTTGATTTAACCATTCATGGCCTTGTACTATTGCGTATAAGTTGGAGAGTTAGCTTAGTTCTTAACTTACCAACTGAAAATTTTATTTAGATTACATAGAATTTATAGATTCGTTTGGGGAGAGTTAATATCTATATATTAAACCTTCTCATCCAAGAACAGGGAATGTCTCTTTATTTATTCAGATTGTTAACTCTTCTATCAGAGTTAGAAAATTCTCTCCATAGACGTCTTGTATATTCTTAAATAATCCCTACCTTATAATTTTAATTGCTATTGTGTCTAATATCTCACGTTTATTATTTATTGGTTATAGCTGTTATAGAAAAATGCAATTGATTTTTGTAGGGTGATCTTACATCTAGCAACTTTGCTGAATGCTCTTATTAGTTCTAGTGATTCTGTTTTTTAAAAATTAGGTTGTGGTCAAATTATCTATAAATGATAGTTTTATCTCTTCTTTTTCAATTTTTCAACTCTTTTTTTTATGGCGTTGCACAGGATTCCTAGAACTACATTAAAAGGTAGCAATGATAGTGAGCCCCCTCGTATTCATCTTAAGGCAACTGTGTCAAAAGTGTTTCCATTAACATATTTGCTGTTAGTTTTTTGGTATATGACTTTTATCAAATTAAGAAAATTACCTTCTATTTGCTAAAAGTTTTTATAATGAATATAATTAGACCTTATAAAATGCTCTTTCTTCATTAGGATAATTACATGATTTTTCTTCTTTAGTCTATTAATGTGATGAATTTTCCTGATGATAATGAACCACCTTTGCACTCCTGGGGTAAACGCCACTTGATTATGATGTATCATTTTTTAATACACTATTGGAGTTCATAGCTTATATTTAAGGTTTTTGCATCTACTCAATTCTATTTCTATTTTCTTAGTATTTACTCTAGGTTTTAGAATGGATACTTAAGGAAGATTGAGGTTATTCAATGTCTTTAGCCTCCTCAAGAATGTTCCAAGGACCAATTTGTGTGCTATCATAGTCCAATATTTTAGTTCATGATTATATTTCTTTAATTTTACAAACTAAACATTGCTATAGTTTTACAATCTGTGTATGTTAATATTTACTAATTTTAAAACCTATTTCTTTGCTCACTTTTCCTTCCTGCATCTCAGCCCTTCCATCTAGGATCATTTTCCTTAAAAATAGCAAACATAGTATTACTGTGTGCCAGGCACTGTTCTGGGTGCTTTAAACATATTACCTCATTTTAATCCCCAATAACCCTATGAGGTATGTGCTATATTCCTTTCATCTGAAGAACATCCTTCAGAATTTCTTTCTCTGGATCTCAGTTTTTGTTGTCTGTCCCTTTTGTCTTTTTTTTGGAAAGAATTTTGTTGGCCAGAACTGTATACTCCTAAGAGTATATAGGATGTCTCAGGGAGAGAGCAGAAGTGGAAAGGCAGTAAAAGATAGAACCCAAGGGAGCCCCAGAGCTCATATACTGCTCTCCTGAGCCTTCCCTCAAGAGATGGTGCCCACTGGAACTACAAGGCCAACAGCAAGGGGCAAAGCAGTGGAGGGCACCCTGGAGGGCTCTTGGGATGCAGGATGCCAGCCTTTCCCCTAGCAAGCAAGTGCTACGACATTGCTACTCTTCCTTTGTCAATATTCTGCATCCCTAGACCCAACCCTAGGGGACAATGGCTCTGCTCAGAAGTGACATATTGTTGACATACCTTTCAGTCCCTCCCTGAGGCAAGGAGGTGAAAGGGTGCTCCAGGGGTCAATGACTGCTGTCATTCACAGCGCTGGAGGTCAACTGCTACGTTTACTGCCAGTATCAGGTGTGGCTGAAAGAAGAATGGTTGCCCCAACCCATGCCTGAGCGGAGCTGCTGGACCCAAGAGCTCAGAAAGGAATGAACAGTGGGTCAAAAGCAGTGGCCTTAGCTCCATCTCACCTTCCCCTCTCTTTGGCTCTGGGCATCCCTTGTCTCATCTGTGGGAATAGAAGGCTTTGGGGACCTGTAAGCAGGGACCCTGGGAGACAGAGCTGGGATGCCGCCTGGACCAGTCAGAGACCATGGCCCAAGGACATCACTGTGGCAAGAATTCCCAACAGGAGTCAGAGGCCCAGGTCAGATCTTCCAGGGCTTTCTCTAAGAGGTCCCAGCCTCTCCTGCCTCTCAGCCATGGCAGCCTCTTCCTCCTGTTTTAGTCACCTGGAACCCTGTTTTCTCTCTCCTAGAATCAAGAACCGTCCACAGAAAGCAACACACGAGATCATTTTCAAACTGACTTTAATCATTTTTTGCTGCTCAAATACTGTACATGCAGAAGCCACGTGAAGAATTTTCTCCTCAAGGGAATTGGCAAGAACGTTGTACGAAACAGCCGGCAGTCCTTCTCAGCTGTCCACCTGCCACCCAGGAGCCACGAGAAGTTTGGAAATATGCTGCACATAGAAAATGTATAGAGCACAGATATAAAAGGCTAATTGCTTCTTATCTAAACAGTGTGCTTGTCAGTCCCTATCAGCTCTCTCTTTCTTTGCAGGATGCATTTGGAAATTCTAAAAAAGGGGATCCTGCCTCCTGTGAATTTATATTCTAAAGGAGTGGATAGAACAATCAGGCCAACTTTCCCAAAGGAGGCAGCCACTCTGCCTGCTGAGATGTCTGGTAAAAGACATCCTGGAGAGAGAAGTGGCTTTAAGAAGTCAAACACTTTGAAGGGAAGTAAGTTCCCTCCCATCAGAGAGCATTTCCTTTTAATATTCTCAGATGTTCAGTTCCTCCACTGATGTCATTCTAGAAGCAGAAATGAGGACCGACCCAGCCTCATGCGCTGGTGGGGATACTGACCCACGCAGGATGCAGCTGAGGTGGTGACGTCACATCAGCACCTTGAAAACTGTCCATTGTAGACCACCCTCAAGTATTTCTCCCCATTACACAAGAAGAAAAGAGAGAAAGCAGACCGCAGAGGTGGAAGCAGAGTCTGTTAGGATTCCCAGAGTTCTTGTCAGAGGCAGCATCCGGGCGTGGGTGGAGGAGGATCTGCACCCAGCTTGGGCACTCAGGGCTGGAAGAAACCAGCCCGTGGAACCAGGTGCCGGGTGTATCAGGCTCGCAAACCTCATCAGCTCCAGATCAGACTTTTAAAACCTGGAGGGAACCATGGAGCAACTAGCAAATGCTCTGAGTTTGCAGATGAGGAAGCTGAGGCCCAGAAAAGTGAGGAGTCTTGCACGGGGTCACAGTTTCTGGCCAAACCGTATATAACAGCCTTTGATTCTCTGTAGCCAGCTGTCCAGGCCACTGACCAGTGGGACGGGTGCTCTGTTGCCCTGGAAATTCCCAGAGCCCATTTCTGTTAGCCAAACTCTCTGGAACTCAGTCCCAAGGACTCTTCCTGGCATCAGTGTGAACTCCTTGGGAGGCCCAAGGTCCCTGTCCTTACTGGCCAAGTTTCCGGCCAGAGCCCTGGACGGGTTTCCCAAAGCACTTAACATTCCCGCCTCTCAACCAGCACTTGCCCCAGCCAGTCCAGGCCCCTGAGGGAATGCAAGTGTCTCTCACTGCTGTGGTTTCCCTCACAGGCACAGCCTTGCTGGGCCCATAAAAGCCCGAGCTCAAGATTAGGGGGAGGGGGAGTTGCTTTGCTACATGGAAAGATTAAGCCCTTTGTCAGAGAACAAGGTCCCACCATCAGGCAGGCCAACACCTGAGCCGCGGTTGTGCAGCTCAGCCAGCAGCGTTGGTGCCCAAGGAGGCCAAGTCGCTCTCTTTGGCATCACTGACATTGTTCTGAGATGCTCAGGCACTCTTTCAAAAGAACCCTTTCCCAGCCAGACCAGGCCGATCCAGCCCCCAGCAGCCCTCACCGGACGAGGCAGGGCTCCCCTGCCCTTCGATCATGATTGTTCAGTTTTGCCCCAGTCTCTTCTGATCTGAGCGAAAAGCAGACTTGAGGGAGCAGGCAGGGGATGGTCTACATTCCCATCACCTCCTGACCGTTCAGTGAACTATCACCCAGTAGAGGAAGCAGCATTTTAAAGAATCTCTTTACGGGTCAGGATGTTGTAGACGAAAGCACAAGGAGAGGAAGAGATGGGGGGGTTGGGGGGGTGGGAGGCAGTCAGCGGGGAGCAGGCCTCTCTTCCGTCTCCTCGGGCTACGGCCAACACTGCTGGACAACCTCCCGGCCCTGAATGATGTGCCCTCCCTCTCCCCCAGGGAAGGACCACTCGTCTACAACATCATGCAAAGGCAGCAATGTCTCGTACAGAGTTTGCACAGTGCAGGAAGCAATCAGAGAACCAGAAGCCCTGCTGCTTTCCGGGCCAAGGAAGATGGGGAATCAGAGGTACTAGGAGCTCTGGAGCCCCAGGGAGGAGGAGCGTCTCCTGGGCAGCAGGGCGTGCAGCAAGAACCCCAGGAGCATGTCGGGGCTCCTGGTAATGCAGTCTAAGATTGTGCTACATTTCACTTCCAAAGAAGTACCCTTGGAGGGCTCTATTGTCTTTAAAGGGGGGGGGGGGTGTCTGCTCTCCTCAAGGCTGGCAGTAAAGACGAGCTCAGGCATGCTTGCCCTGGGGGTGTCATGCCCCTGGGAGAAATGGCCTGACCAATGCTCTAACCGCTGGTCCCATGAGTGACGAGCTACATGGTGCCCTCTCTCTGGAGCTCCCAGGTTCTGCCTCAGCTCCATGAAATGCTGGCAATGCCTAGGACTCACTGCATCCCAAAGGCCGCCTCCATGCTCCTTTCCTAGGAGAGCTGGGTGGTGGGAGAGACTGGATGGGGAGTAGTTTTGAAGAGAGTTCTTCCCTGAAGGATCAAATCCCCCTTGTCAAACCAAGACTTGGCCCCATTTGCTGGAGCCCGGTTCATACTAAAGACCCATCACTACTTCCCTGTAGGGAAGGAGTCTATGAAGGAGGTGGGACAGATGGAACAGAGCAGAAACGTGAAGCCAGATGCTCTGAATCATCCATCGTGGTTCCTGGCCACAGGGCCACTCCTATCTTTGCCACATCTTCCACGCATCCTGGCCGAGCAGAGGAAGATGCAATGCCAAAGCCCCAGGCTGTAACCAGCTCCAGGCTTCATCTGGGGTGAGGGAGCATTTGGAGCTGGGACACTGTACCTGGCAGTGAGCTGGCCCCAGGTTAGGCAGAACTCGGGGGGATCATGTTCCCTCCTTTCCCACCATCCCCTCTTCAAGGGACAGAGGCTCCCCACCCCAGGGAAGGCCAGGAGTCACACACGGGCTCCCCGCTCTCCTGGGACAGGCTAGCTCCAGAGCGGCTTCTCAGACAAGGCTCTGTATCCAGGATCCCGAGAAACAGGCCCTAGAACCAGCCACTCACCATCACACATACGTGTCAGCCTCACTCGACTTCGCCCTCTCGGGGGAAGGTCCTGGTGGGGATTAGTAACTTATTTGGTGCAAAAGATTAAAAAGAATTAATTCCCAAGGTCAGCTTGGGGGGATTACTTCCCATTAGAGAGGTGAACATGGAGAGGCCCAACTCCTGGGCAGTTTTGGTAGCGGGGCATTGCAGGCAGGTCAGACAAATTACCAACATGTTAGGTGCCCCCACTGGCTAGAACTTCCCCTGTGTAACTGGCCCTCCCCTAGAGGCAGGGGCACATGGCCTACAGCTCCCCAGTGGCAGCCTCTCTGCTGGCAGCTCCCCGCCTCCTCTCACTGTCTCCCTGGGCCCCTGGAGGAATGAGGGTGACAGCCCTCATTGAAATCCCCCCACCCTCTGGGAGTGACTGCATGGTCTAGGTATCACCAGTCATCAGCCAATGTCTACACTGTCCTGGGGATCCCTGAGAATCCCACCATTCTGCAGGCATAGAGCATTTTCACAGCATCCCGAGGGTGGCAGCTCTAGAGGTGAAGACATCACAGCCAGGACGTAAAGATGCCCTTTTGCAAGTGGGTTTCCTCCCTCTCCTCACCCTAGGCTCAGGGTCCAGAGCCCTTTGCCTCATTTTAGAAACCCGAGAAATGCATGCATTACCCAGTCCCAACAATGGGAGAGAATTTCTGCAGAAGGAGAAGATTCGACCCAGCCGCCACCTGCCCCTCCTGCACACACACGGTTTCGTCGGTGATAATACAGGAAGGGAGGCCCCAGCGGAAGACAGGCGCTCACTGCGTCCGCTTCCTTACTCCTTTACCTACTCGTCTGTCAGCGGCAGGACCGATGGGGTCCTGGCTTCTTTCCCTCGTTTCCTTGGGAGGGAGGTGACAGGGCTCTGGCTTCGGCCTAATGCGGATCCCTGCCAGAAGAAGGCCCTTTGGGTGGAGATGGCTTTATCTCCAGAGAGCCTGCTCCTCCATCCCTCCCTCCAGATCCACCTCCACGCCCATCGGCTTTGGTTCCCAGTGGAGGCCCAGCACTCAGGCCCCGAGACCTCTCCACCGCCCCCTGGGCAGCTCCCCCCGCCTCACGTCAGGACGTGCCTTACAGTCATGGCAGCCCTAGGCGCTGATGTCTGGGGAAGAGGCGGAGAGAGCCTGCCCTCTACCTGGACCCCTCCTGCCACCTCTTTCCTCCCCACCAGACATGGACCCACAGGCTGCAGTGTCTGTCTCCTGGGTGACCCCTCACCTTCTGCCCTAGACCTGAGGAGGGAGAGGGACAGATCTGGGCATTCCTGAGCCAGACTGCAGGATTCCCAGCAGGCGTCTCACAAGGTCCAGTCCAGGCACTGGTCCCCACCAACAGGGCCCAGCCATGAAATCAAGTCAGGGTTTGAGTGGCTTTGGGAAGCTCTGACTAGACAAGAGCGGGAGAAAGCAGAGGCAGGAGAGGGGCTTAGAACAGGCCAGGCCATGCTCCAGCGGGCGGCGCCGGCGCCCAGGGAGGCGGGGGGCTGCAGGGGAGTATTGCTTGTACAGAGCTGGTGACTGTGGCAGTCTAGAGTCCAGAGCCAAGCTGTCTGCGGAGCCAGGAGGCTGGAGCTCAGGCAGGTCTGAGCTCCTAGACAGAAACCCTGGTCTGGACATGAGCAAAAGAACAGAAGCCCAAATGATCAGCTTCATGCAGCTAATCTGCAAAGGTCAGACGGAATTCTCAATTCTTGACAGTGGCTCAGAGCAAGTCAGCCCCCACCCTCCCAATTCCAGCAAACAGCCCTGCCCTCGGCACCTCCTCACAAGCAGGCCTCAACAGGAAGAGCCTGGAGGGGCACAGGGCCACCCTCAGGGCCCAGGGAGGACACAGGTGCCTCCAGGGATTATCTGCTTTGGCAGATAACATCCCCTCTGAGGCCGGCTTCCTGGAGGTTGTGACCCTCCCATCACACCTCCTGGGGGCCACTGGGAGAGCTCCTTTGGCATATGGGAGGTGAGGCAGCTTGCAGGGAGACGGGAGGTGAAGAGCAACGCTAAGGGAGGCACAGGCAGCTCCCTCCAAGGTAGGCGGCCAGCAACCTTGCAGGAGGGAGGAGGCCCGAGGGAGAAAGCAGTCCCCAAGCCCTGGGCTCCCGGGCATCTTTGCTCCCTGGGGCCCTGGCCAGGGCACTAGGTGAGCATGCTACACACTGCAGAAGCATCCAGTGGGAAGAGCTGCCAGGGTGCTGGGGTGGGGAGAAGGGGTGTCAGGGTTCCCAGAGGGGCCTCAGAGTGGCCAGCGACAGGGGACGCTACATTCCTCAAAAAAGAGCAGCAGTGCTGGGAGAGGCAAAGTGGGACAAAGGACACGACAGAAAACTAACTAGGGACCACCAAGAGGAGGCACAGGCAGGGCACACGGGCTCTGCCCCGGACACGGGACCATGCAGAATGGACCAATGGCTGCGTCCCCCATTTCCACCCCTGGACTCAGGGGGACTTGTGTCCACACAACACTCCTTTGGGTTTCTTTTCAACAAGACACAGAGAAACATGGATTTAGCCCATGTAGTCACCAAGACTGACTATACCCACACATATGAACAGATATAACATGGTCACACAGACACACACACAAAGACACACGCACACACACTACAGTCTCCACTGCCAGCTGGGATGGGCCCAGTAGCCAACAGGCATGCAGCAGGGCAAGAGATCCAGAAAGACATGAAGACTATGTACAGGGGAGGAGGTGGGGGCCAGCAGGTACTCCTTCCCACACTGCAGCCCAGTCTCCTCCTGAGGTCCTTAGGAGCACGAGGGGCTGGTGGCACTCTCCAGGGAGGACTGGGACAGGCGCCTGGTGAGGGATCCGAGCGTGGAGTCTGCCACTGAGGACGTGGGGAAGAGTTTGTACCAGCCGGCGACCGCTGCACTCAGGTCCAGCTCGTCCAGCATGATCTGGGCCATGCCCATGAAGCACTTGTGGTCCATGCGGCCGTAGTCTCCCCAGACAATCACCTGGCAGGGGAAGAAAGAGAGAGGAGCTGAGTCATCTCCTCCACTCCTAGGCTGGGAGGGGCCCAGGTATCTACAAGTTTTGCCTGGGCACAGATGGGACAGAAAGAGCCGGAACTCAGACTGATTTCAGGCAACAACTTACTGAGCACTTACAATGTGCTGCGCTTGATCCTACAGACTTTATAGACATTATCCTGATTGTCACAACCATCTAGGGAGAGCTGCTGTGTATTATTATTTCCACAAAGAGGAAACTGCAGCTCTGAGAAGTTAACTAACTAACCCAAAGACACACAGTAATTGGTGGCAGAGCTGAGGTTGGAACCCGCGTCTGACTTCCAGAGCCTCCCGGCATCCCAGATGACAGCCTTGCCCAGGAGGGAGCAGACCCAGAGTCTAGGACCTCTGCTACCCACGTGGTCTCAGGCAAGGCAGGCAGCCCCCACCATCACTGCTGATGCTTAGCGAGTAGCTGCCTGTGTGCCAGGCACTATGCGAGGCCTCTACATGCCTCTCTCGTCTCATCTTCACAACAGACCGCCACAGCTGGTAAGTGATCAAGCTGGGACGGGAACCCAGGACTGAACACAGAGACCCACCTCCACTGGCTCTATCCCCACTTAACTTCTTTGCCTCAGGCACCTCATCTATGAAACGGACATGAGGATCCCTCCCTCCCAGGGCTGCGGCGAAGGGCACTGCCGCTCTTTGTCGTTGGGGTGAGCCTCTGGGCTCAACTTGGCTCTGCCAGTCACTAGCTGAAACCTCAAGCAGGTCACTCATCTTCTGAGACTGCTTCCTCATTTGTAAAATGGGGCGAATCATACCTACTTCACGGCATCATCTCCAGGATAAAACGAGATCACAACTGGAAAGCAGCTGACATGGAGCCTGGCGTGGAGCCGAAGTGCAATGAACATTAGCACCGGGTGGAAGAAAGAGGCGGCCGACAAACTCTGCTCCCACCTACCAGCTGTGCAGCCTGGGGCGCAACTGAGTTATCCCCCTGAACCGTGGTTTCCTTATGAAGCAACTAGGGGCAATAACACCACGATAGGTTGTGAAAATAAATGCATAATGCATATTAATCACCTGGTACAGTGCCTGGCACAGCATAAATCATAAATGAAAAAAATCTTAAATAACCTTAAATTACAACTTGCAGTCTTCGAGAGTCTGCCCTGCCCCACTGGCCCCATAACACTCACCTGCAGCACCTTGCCCTGAGGCCCCTCGTCAAAGAGCAGAGCCTGCTGGTACACGGGGTCACAGGTCTTCTTGGCCACTTTTGTCTTCTTCTTGGCCAAGCAGGCCCCATTCTCGAGCAGGTAAACCTTGATATAGGTGGCTGAGGAATGGGAGAGAGCATGATAGGAGGGGTCCAGGAGACTGCTATGGCCTGCCCCACCCCCTATCCTCCAAGCGATCCTGGAGGAGAGCAAGGCGATCAGGATGAGCCGACCAGTGGGCAGCAGGTGGAAGAGACTGACTCAAACGCTGACTCCTCCATCCTCCCCTGCTCCCACCCCTGCTCACCGGCCTTCCAGGCAAGCTGTGACTCCAGTGTCAAGAGTGCTGATTTAGGCCAATGGGGAGCTGAAGATTTGCTAGACCCAGGGTTCAGCTGTATACCCCTCCCTGGCAAGACCCCATTTCCCAAATCGCGCTCCGGGCTGCTCTGCCTCACCTGGGAGGGATTTAGAGCCAGGTTTGGGGGTCAGGCCCCGAGCCTCAATCACTTCCACCTCCAACTGGCCACTCCGGTCCATGATGGCAATGTGCACGTCCCCTGCAAGGGAGAAGAGGGAGAGTCCAGGCAGAGCCAGACCAAGGGGCAGGCTGGCCAGCTGCTGTGCAGAATGCCCATCTGCAGAGGATGCTACAATACGGGAATGGGCACGAGATGGAGAAACTGCATGCGCCAGAACTGCCCTTCAGAGACCACTTTAAAGCAGCTGAGAAATGCTTTGATAAATCCCTTGGGGTGGGTGGGGGCATGACCCTCAAGGGGCATGCTTGGGTAACAGCAAATGGCTGCCAACCTCCCATTAAGTCTGGTTAACTGAGTGGGCATGTGTTTTACTGAGTGAAATAGGCAAGTTTGGGGACAGAGCTTCCTGTGTCAGGACAGAGGGGAGGCTGTGGGCTCAGTGGCCCCTCTTCACTTTCCCCTACAGAGCAGCCCTCAGCCACTGCCCTAAATATACATCAAGTATTTAAAGCTATCAGTTTGAAGAGACGCTGCCATATGAGCCTGCCCAGGATGTGAGGCCCGCCCTGGGAAGGAGGGCCTGGTCGGACCCTTTCCAAAGGATGGAGGGAAGGCCGACAGCTTCCCTGGGAGCAGAGAACTGAGAACTCCTCACTGTGCTCCCGCAAAATGGACTACCCATTTGGGGCAAGTTTTGTGTGTGCAGGCATGTCAGCTATCTGATCTCTAGAACTCTTAGCTTTGCTCAACACGGGTTAGCAGAATTTGAAATTATGCGTTAGACACTTGGAAGAGCCTTCAAAGGGATGCAGGATCACAAGCCTGGTGGAGAAAAATGAAAATGGGCCAGACTTTGGATTCAATCACCCATTTTAGGTTCTCTGAGCCATCATGCAATTGTTTGCATTTGCCAATTTGAGAAGATGGGGATTTGCTACTTTCAGGAGACATCCTGGAATTCATCCCCCTCCTTCCAGCTATTCCTGACCTCCCCATGGGGAAGGGGGAGGGGAGGCCTCAGGAATTAATCTCCTCTGTCTCACTGTAACATCCCTAACAAGATAAGCAAAGGCGAACCCGTCCTTCCCAGTTTGGGACACCAGGGGGCACCACACACAAATGTTCCAGGCTATGATGGCACATTAACCTGGCAGAAGTGGCTGGCTCCTCTCACTACCTTCCAGCCCTTGGCTAGGGCTGGGAAAAGCAGACTCCCCAGGCTCTTAACAGTCTGAAAGCAAGGGCTGGGAATTAGCCAAATCTGATCCAAGAGCCAGATGAGAGCTGACGCTCACCCCCAGGGTCCCCGTGGACCCCTCTTCCAGCAGGAGCACATTGGAGGAAGACAGGGCAGTGGGATGGGAGAGTCCTGGCTGGAACAGAATCCCAGCTCCGCTGCATAGCCTGCAGCAGGGCACTGTCTGCGCTCAGCTCCCTTGTCTGCTATGAGGTCAAAGGTTGAACAATGTCCAAATGAGGGCTGAGTGCAGACGTCTGGGTCAGACACTGCTCAGGGCAGACTGACGGGGAAGCGGGTGGAGGTGAGGCTGCGTCTCTGGGGAAGCTGGGCCTGGGAAGGAGCTACTTGAAGCCAACACAGTCAATATGTAAGGGACAGAGAGGGAGGGAGGGGTCCATCTGAGAGCTCATGAAATGAGCCAGAACTGCAGCTAAGAGGACCAAGTACAGACTCCAGGAAGCGCTTCCCAGCTCTAGGGCGGGGAAGAGGAAATTACTAAAAGGTGCCATGGAAAGCATCAATGAGGAACTCAATAAATTGTCAGATTGCAGAACTAAGCTGGGTGTTATTATTTCCATTTTACAGATGAGGAAACTGAGGCTCAAAGGAGGGCAGTGACTTGCCCAAGGTCATGCAGTGAATTGGTGATAAAACAGACTTCTGAAAGTCAATTGCTATGACAATTTGTTCACCATATTATGCATGGCACTAGCACTGCTGGGCACAGCAGTCAGGAAGAGTGTGGAGAAGTGAGAGAGGGAACGAGCTGCAGAGCTGCTGCAGGGCACCGGTAGCAGAGAAGGGCTGGACCCCCTTTCCCCTCTGATGAGGGAGGGATTGATGAGTGCTATGCTGACTCCTCACTGGCACAAAAGCCTGAGTGAGGGCTCCTTTCTGCTGCGTGCACTGCATCACACAGGGCCCCTACTGAGCGCACACTTTCTGCTGCGTGGCTGCCATCACCCCACTCGCCCTGCCCTCAAAAAGACTCACCCATCGGTGGTGTTGCCAGCGTCTGTCGCCCCACAATCTGGGCGGGTCCCAGCCCATCCAGGAAATCGCTGAACTGGCTTTCGGCCCCAAGCCGGGTGGTGGGGAAGATGAACCTGGAGAAGGAGGCAGAGGCGCATGTGAGGGTATCTGGATGGCGAGATGCAGTGGCTTTGCCCCGGGACACTGGGTACACCCTTCTGTGCCTCTGTGCACTACTTTGGCTGGGGACAAACAGAACTGTTCATCTCTGCACATTAAAGAAAAGTATTTTCATGCCACTTGAGAAAAGAGACTAATAAACATAATAATGATGGTATTTAATTCTCAGGCACTAGAATTTCTAAGGTGACTCTTAAAAGGCAGGGCTTGCTGGACACCTGTCTCCTCACCAGGGGATGTTAATGCCAAGAACCAGAGACAAAGGCCAGAAATTTCAATGCCTGGAGCAAGTTCCAGGAACAGAGGTTTAGTTGACCATAAGTTTGAAATGCAAGTCAATAACAGTGAGGTGGTGCCCAAAGCAACAACTAAGACCAAAATAACACAATGACAGGGTTGAGATTAATGACAAGCGATGGTGGGTGGTCCATGGCTGGGGGAAAGGGGGGTCCTGGAAAGAGTAACAAGAAAACCTGACCGTGATGGAAAGTTGGCCAAGTGCGAAGAGCACACTAAATGTTCCATGTGCATTTGTTCATTTAATCCCTACAACCATTCTGTGTGGCAGGAGCTGTGATCCAACTTTACAGATGGGAAAACAGAGGCTCTATGAGGTAAGGGACCTCCCTCACCTGCAAAAAAGAGATGATGCCCAACTCACATAGGGTTATGGCGAGGACTAGGGCAGACAGCTCGTGAAAAGTTCCAAACTGGAAACAATAAATGGCAGTTATGGTTATTGTTGCTGTTGTTATCATCATCCAGGGAAACGTGCTACTTTTTCATGTCCTCAAGCCTAAATGTTCTGGATGTGGCCAGCAGAAAAAGGACGGATGGAGGAGGTCTGGCCCACATCTGCTGATGAGCCACCGGGGACCAAACAAAGTTCTAAGATCTTCTAGAACAGCTCAGGCTCCTGGCTAAAGAGATCAAACGTTGTTCCAGAACAAATCCCCCGTTGGACCGTTTGGCTTTGAGTCCCTGTTGGCCGGGGACAAGCAGGGAGGGGCGATAGGCTGCATATCTTGTTGGAGATGGCCCATGTCTCTCCCCTACTCCCCAGGAAGGGGCTTCAAGGCCCACTCACTCTTATTGGCCACAGTCAGCAATAGCCTAATATCACATTCTTAGGACAATAGGATCTGAGAAGGTTAAATAAAGAAACTTAGACTCTCAAGGTCACAGAATGTCAGGAGCTCGGTATAGAGAGGGTCGAGATTGTGAACAAAGGTTATAGCTTAATTCAAATCCTGACTCCACCACCACTGAATAGCTGTGACCTTGGGTAAGGTACCTCACCCTCCTCTTGCACTTTCTCCACTTGAAAATGGAGATAACGGTAGAACCAACATCCCTCAGCATTGTTGTGAGTGTTCAATGAGACACTGTTTTTGGTCTGATAGTGGCTGGTAGATCCTAGAGCAAGAAGCACTGGTCTGACACACCCAGGGATCCCCTGCATGCGGTAAGACGCAATAAATGCTAGTGGGACCCACATTCATGGAAACAGGCTTAGTAGCAAGACACACGATCATAAAATCTTAAATAATCGAGCCACAAAATCCTGAAATCGCTGGGCCTTGATGAAGCCGAATCAGAAAATCTTAGTCATAGAACCAGTTTCATAGATTTAGAAGAGATCCGAGGGACTATGTGACCCAGTGATTTTCAAATTTTTTACTGCAACCCACACGCAAATTTAAGAAATACATTTAACATAACAGACCTATGCGAATCTATACATTAAAAAAAATGGAAACAAAAGTTCACAAGGTAATTCATCCTTAATATAGGATATATCTAAATTTTCTATTTCTTCTTCTAATGCTGGTTTTGACTCACTGGACTCATTTTACTTCCTGCTTATGAGTCACCACCCGCAGCTTGAAAACCACTGATCTAGTCCAACCTCCTTGCCAAGCAAGGCCACCTGTGAGACCTCCATTCATCTGAGCCATATCAATGGTTTTAGATGTAAAAAGATTTCAGATCACATTTTTCTTTGGAAACCCTCTCTGCTGGAGGAGGGTTTAGGTGTGCAGGGGCTGGGAGGTGGGAGACGTGAAACATACAGAAAGGATGAACAGTTCCTGGGCCACCGGGGGTATTCCAATGGGATGCAGCAACCTGGAGCAATAGGAAGACTGGGGCCCAGGCCCCAAGAGTGGAGGACGGAGGGAAGCGGGGACACAGAGGAACCCAGACACCTGGGATGGAACCCAACCCGGGAGATCTTCCCACCCTGCCCCTGGCTCTGTGACTAGAGGGACTGAGGAGGGCAGGGAACAGGGTCGGGTGGGCTGCACGCACGTGCCATCGGAGCTGTTGCTGTTGGTGCTCCCATCAGTGGACTCCCGGCTGCCCTGGCGCGTGACACGACTCCGCATCTCCACAGCGATGCCCGTTTCTGTGCTCCGCCGGATGTTACTGCGCAGCTTCTTGGTGGCCCCTTCTGTGACCGCCCCCCACCAAAGCATAGAAAGGCAAAAAGGTCAGATTATGGAAGATGCTTCTCTGAGAGAGCTGCCAAAGACACCCTCTTGGGAGGGGGCAGAATGGGCAGGGGTCTGATTGGAGCAGGGGCAATGCTGAGATGACCTCTAGAGCCGGTCTGCAGCCTGACCTCTACCTCTGCTCAGCGCAGTGGCACAGACAAAGCGAACTAGAAAGGCTGGAGGCAGAGTTGGGGTGGCGGGGCTGGGGGTGGGGAGCCCCGGCCCTGCAGCCCTCAGCCCTCAGCCTGGCCAGGCTCCCCTGACAGCCACCTTCCCACTCAATTTCAGCCCTTGCCCCAAAAGGTTAAGTGTTCCTGCCTCTTTTCTGGAAAGTTTGCCTTCTCCAGGATCCCCAGATTTGCTTTCCCTCTTCCAAGTACGCTTGTGAGCCCTATCCCACCCAGACCTCACAACCGTCCTCTCCGATACCTTCACAGGCCCTACAAAAAACCCCTGTGAAGCCTGGCATCTCTCAGACTAACACACATTCCCACGGTGGGTCTGACTGTGGAGAGCTGTTAGGGAAGCGCGACTGAGAAGAACTACTGGGTTAACGTGAACGGACTGGCTTTGAGAGAGAGGTCTGCAGAGTCCCAGAAGCTGTGTGGTGAGAGCTCACCCCTGCCTCTCCACACCTCCTCTTCAGAAGGCCCTCTACCCCCACCCCAGTGCCCCTCCTCAGCCTTGCAGGGAACATGGGGCACTTTGCCTCTCCTAGCAGCGCACCATCCTGCCTGGGTTTCCATGGCAACCTTCTCAGCATTGCAGTGTGGTCCCTCTAGACACCCTCTCCTCCTGGGCGGGGCAGGGAGGCGGCAGAAGACAGGTTGAGGGTTGGCAGGCACCTCCGTTGCTGAAGCTTGGCTGCCTGGGGAGCTTGATGGAGAGGGAAGTGGTACTCAGATAGGGACTATACCAAAGGAGCCATTTGCCATCAGTGGTTAGAGGCCCAGACAAATTAAGAGTGGTGCCTGCAGGGATGGGGAGAGGCCAGGGGTAGGGCAGGCAGCATCGCCCCTGAAAGCAGTGGGGAGGGGAGAGCTGGTTACCCCAGCAACCCCATCTCCCACCCACATCCAATGGTGGATCAGAGAGGGGATGTTCAAGACCCCAGCCTGGGAAAAGGGGGACTTTCTTCTCCTGCTTTGTCCTACTTATCTTTCAGGAAGTCCCTCTGGGGGTGGGGGAAGGCTGAGAAGACTAGCATCACTAGTGGACAGGATGGGTACTGGGACCAGTCGGGTGGTGAGGAAGAATGTCTTCTCTGAAACCATCCCAGCTTCTGAGATATTAGAATAGCTAGCTATCCAGGAATCAATGAGACCATCAATCTGTCTGTCTGTCTGTCTGTCTCTCTCTCTCTCACACACATACACAGTCACATTAGTTCGCTATTTCTTTCACACAGGCATAAGTAGACATACACGAGTACCAACAATCACATATATGAATACACTGATTTCACATACAAGGTCATGTTCATGTGTACGTGCATACAACAGTCACATAGTCACAAATGGTCCTACCGGGTCTTAGTCATACGTACACACGATTTACTCTGCCACATACATGTGACCTTCACACCATAACACTTGGAGTTGAACCCGTCTACTCACACACATTGGTGCAAACCCACAAATGGTTTGTGACCCACCACACACACAGAGGCCTGAGCAATAATGGTGGGTGTGGGGGGACTCACCCTGTCCCTGGCTCCTAACTGCCACATCCCCTCTAACCCAGTTAGAAGACAGATGGGTCTGTGGGGGCTGCCCTTCAGCCTCCCTCCCCTCGAATCTCCCCCTACAACATACAACACAAGCTGAAGCCGCAGCTAACTGCTTCATGACTCCAGGCCCGCCTCTTCCAGAGCTTGGGGAAGATTTGACCCATTTGGGAGAAAATTTACCTTCTCTGACCTGCCCAACCCACTGTGAGCCTGTGGGTAGAGGAGTCACAGAATTCTGAAATGTTAGAGAGACCTCAGTTAGTTCCCCACCCCTGCCATTTCACAGATGGGGAGCCTGAGGTCCAGGCGCCCACAGAGCTGAGGCTAGACCCCACGCCTACTGCCTCCCAGTCAACTGACGTGCGACTTTTCACTCCTCTCCACCAACTCCACATTGGTTTGAGATGTGATTCAGCAGAGATTATGTTCCATGTCTTCTAGGAGAAATGTCTTGCAACCTCAGAGAAAATTCCTCTGCTGGCTTCACACCTGTCCAGTCTCTGAGCCCTGTTGATTTGGGGAGTAACTGTATGTGGTTTCTCTCTCTAGAGAACTGGACCAAGCTGCTTGCAGTAATTCTGTGGAGACCGAAAGACTCCAGGAACCATCCCATCTGTCCCAGCACATATAAGAGAGAGGGAGTCGCAGCCTCCAGCAGTACTCCCCGTGGCACCTCCTGGAATAATCCTGAGCCCTCTCGCCACCCTGACCCAGAGCCAAGGCGCGAAGAGCCACTGTCCTTGGTACTGAAAAAAGAAGCCCCATTTAGGAAGGGGCCAGGATAGCCCACGATGGCCCTGTGTGGACTCAGTCTAAGGCCGGGCCAGAACGCACCTGTGTCCTAGGACCCCAAAGCTCTGACCCACTCTCCTAGATGCTCCCACAACTTAGAGAATGTTAGATCTAGAAGGAAACGTGGAGAGAGTCTCTTCAGCTCCATTTTACAGAAGAGGAAACTGAGGCCCAGTGGGAAAGCGACTTTCCCAAGATCCCATGGGGAGTTACAGAGCCAGGACTAGTCCTCTAAAGTTTCAGGGTGAGTTTTTGGAGGGTCTCTGTAGGACCACGTGAGGATTAAACTGGAAGGGGCAGACAGGAGGCAAGGGAACTAGAGAGGAGGCTGGTGCAATAGTCCAGGCTAGGTATCATGGGGCCTGAACTAGGGTAGAGGCTTTGAAACCAAGAGGAGGAGATATGCAGGGCTCAAGCCAATGCAGGGTACAAATAAACTGGGAGGAAGGAGGCCCCTGGGAAGGGCAGACCCAGATCCCAGAAGATTAGTGTGAGAGAGGAGTTCCTCCCCACTTTTCACATTCTAGCCATGCAGGGAACAGAGCCATCCCACCCAGATGCAGCAGGGGCACCCTGCTAGGTAGGATCTTTTCCCAGAACAGGGTTTCCAGGACCAGTGCCCACAGTGAGTCAGCCCTATACATCCCTCTGGGGCCAGACCCTTCCACCCAGGATGGGGCTCCAAGCTGGGACACTGGCAACCTCAAGGCCTGGGAGAAAAAAAATGAGGACAAGGAATTATAGATGGGAGAGGAGTATGCTATGAGCAAGGGGCAGAGCTGTGGAGGCCAGAGAACTCACTTCTTTTTTGGACCTACCATACGACCATGGGTAATATTAAGGACACCAATAATTTACCAAGTGTCTACTGTGCACCAGGCACAAGGCTGGGTGCCTTTGCATATCCTGTCTCATTTAATCCCCTGGACAACTCTGCAAGGAACGTATTATTGTCCTTACTCTGCAAACGAGGAAGCAGGTTCAGAGAGGTGAAGTACCTTGCCTGAGTCACCCAGCTAGTAAATGACAGGGTGTGGCCCTGAAGGCCAACTTGAAGTTGCTCTCCAGGAGAGTGCCTTCTCCTCTCCAGACTCGTATGCCTCATCGATAAGATCAGCAGATTGGACTAGACGGTCTCAAGGGGCCCTTCCTGCTCTGACATTCAGCCATTGGATGATTCACAGAGACCTTAAGTTGGAAGGGCATCTGGGCCACTCTGCTGGCTCAGGCCCCAGGCCTTCAGCCATGCCCTTGCATACCACAGAGACAAGTGATCCAGAAGCCCCATCATCATTCATCTCCCCTCAAGGCTGGAGGTCTTCTGGTGTCTGCTCCAATCCCTGCCTGCTGACTGTGAAGTCTAGGTAGGTGGATAGTCCCAGGCAGATCACTGAAATATCTCCCAGTGACTCAGACCCCTGCCCTGGCCTTGGAAGACTGTTCCTCCAAATCACTTGGGGCCTGAAGAAGCCTTTGGGTCTGAAGCTGAATCAGCCAGAGATAAGCAGGGCTTGGTCTCCTGAAGCCACTCATGGGGTCCAACACCTGCTTGACAGCCTAATCTTAATCCCCATCCTTAATCCCGCCCCTTGGTCCTGTCCCAGCCCAACTCCTGCATCCCCAGATCCCCATCTCCCTGACTCCCTAGTGCCATGCCTACACTACGTATTCACAGAGGCCATGCCCACCCCAGGGTACTGATAGCCTCAAGCCCCCTCCTCATCTAGCATTTCCCTGAGCCAGAAACCACACCACAGCTTGGTTGCTGGAAAAGACCATCCCACATGCTCCTGTGGAGGGTTTTGTAAAAATCTATTTTAAGGCTTGGAAAAGTCCTCCATGCCCAGCCCCAACTGGGAGTCTTGATGAGCATTCTCCCTGGATCCTCTGGCTCCCCCGCCCCCTCACCACCCCCATCCAGCTGCCTATTTGAAGGTTTCTTGGGAGAGTTGTTACTCTGAGCAAAATAAGCAGGAAGAGATTTTAAAACAAAACCAGCTGGTGTCTGGACTGATGCCACGAAGTGAAGAGGTCTTGCTGGCTCCTCTGTGATGTGGGGTCTGGGTGCGCTGTACGTGACAAAGTAGGTCACCCACCAGAACGAGGATAACTTGGATTCCGTCACTAAGCATCTGAGAAAGTATATTTATCAGGATGTAGCTGTTAAGGTGTGTGTGAATGTGGCTTCATGAGGTATGTGTGTACACATATGTGACATGTTTTTGTGACCACTGTGTGTGCACGTGTGTAACTGTGCTTCTCTGATCTGGGTCTGTGCATCGGTACCCACAGGACTGTGTATGTGTGATGTGCATGACTGGTTTTATTTGTGACCATGTACAATGTGAATGAGTGCATTGTGCTTTCCTGGCAGTAGGGGTGGCTCACCTGAGCAAGTAAGCACACTATTTATGTGACTGAGCAAGGCACGCGTCTTTGTGTGTGTGTCTCTTGTGACTTTGTAACACACATCTATGACTATGTAACTACGTTTGTGTGGCTACTTGTACTTAAGAAACTCAGACATACAGGTAAGACTGGATCTTATGGCTGTGTGTCTGTGAAGCTGTGGTATCACTTAGCACGGTGCCAGGAACACGATGGCAGTTTAATAAATAATCGCTGATTAATATGTAAGTCTGTGCTTGGAGTCAGCAGAGTGTAAAGGTTAGGAGCATGACCTTGGAAATCCAACTGCTAAGGTTTGAATCCAGGCTCCACCACCTACTAGCTATGTAGTTTGGGGCATCGTACTTCTCTTCTCTGTGCTCAGTACCGGCCTCATAGAGTTATATGAGGATTCAATGAGTCAGGACAGATACCAGACCCAGAACTGCGCCTGATATATGGCAAGCGCTACATAAGAGTTTGCGGGTGTGGGAGTGCACACCCATGACCCATGAGGACAGTCCCTGGGTGCCCAGCCATTGCAGGGTGCTTCACCCCAGCCCCTGGGTGTCCCAAGCCCCCTCACCAGGCTGGGGGAGCTGGAGCGTGCTCTTGCTCCACTGGGTCAGGCCCACGATGGCCACCATCTTGGCCCCAAGGCTGCTGCGACGCTTCTTGGTAGTGGTGGTCCCGGCCCCGCCCCCAGCCTGCTGGGATCCGCATATTTCACCACTGATGCTGGAGCTCCGAACCACATTCCTGGAGGCCGCGGCCGAGGCTGGACCCGGCTCCCCGTTAAACATGGTCCACGGGGCGGCAGGGCCTCAGGCAACCCTGTGGGGAGAGGGAGAGACAAAGGGGTCCCACATCAGACCCCAGGCTACTCCATCGCGGCCGCACCACTTCCTAGCTGTGTGACCTTGGGCAAGTCACCTAGCCTCTCTGAGGCTGTGAGGATTAAATGAACAAATAAATGTAAAGAGCATGCACAGAGTCTGGCTCAATAAATTGGACTATTCTCATTAGCACATGGCTACCCTGGCAAGTGACCTGGTTTGGCAGCAAAACCTAGCTGTGTGACATCTTGTACATCTTGGGGTTTCAGTGAACACCTCAGCAAAACGAGGAATAAAAGCACTTACCTCATGGGACTGATGTAAGAATTAAATTAGTGCATGTGAAAGTGCCTGGAACAGTGTCAGGCACAGAGTAAATCTTCAGTAAGTGTTAGTGATCGTTATTTTCAGAGTCAATCATAAGAACAAGGAGAACAAAACTGGCTCCAGCCGGTGCAGACCATGGGAGGGGTCCTCCTGCTTGAAGGGGATGGTACAGCAAAGGATAAAGAAGCAGGCAAAAGTCAACCTTAAGGGCACTACTGAGAGGCAGCTGCTGTAAGCATTTTAACCTATTTCTTCCCAGCCTCTTTTCAATGCATTTTTTAAAATAACTGAACTCACACTGCAAATACAATTTTATATCCTGGTATTTTTCATTTAACACTATACCACAAGCATTTCTCAATGTCATTAACACTTTGTATAAATGTTAACGCCATCATAATATTCCATTGTATGGAGGTAGCATAATTGACTTGAATATTCCAGTACAGTTACCTCTTAGATCGTCTGACTTTCTCCTCCCCCCTCCTCCCTCCCATCCACCCTCTTCCCTCTCTCTCTCTCCTTTCTTTTAAACAACACTGCAATAAACATCTTTCTACACTCATTTTATCTGCTTATTTCCTTAGGATGGATTCCCAGAAATGGAGTGCCTGGTTTAGAGGATGTGGACACTGCTGGTAGCTTCCCCAACACCCATTCTCCCTTCCTGCTTCCTGACAGAGTGCTGGTTTTGTCCAAGTAGCACCCCACCCCTTGTTTTATTGGCCGATCCTGATTAGCCTAAGCCAGGAAGTGGCATTCACCTTGGTAACTCTTACTGGTCCAAGGGCGGGCACATGACTAAGTTGGCCCAATGTGACTTAAGGGGGAGATTTGGACTCCACACTTACAAGAGAAAGGGGAGGTCTCTCTCCCTCTGTGTCTCTCTCTCTCCTTCTTCCCTCAAGACCTTTCCCCCTAGAGAGGATCCAGCTCTAAGACAAAACCAGTGTTGCTGAGGGCAGCGCAGCAGAGACAGAAAGGACCTCAGGGCCCCCCGAGCCTTCTCTACTCTTCCAGTTCTATATTCCAGTGCTTATGCAGGTTTGAATCAGGGGTCCTCTCTTACATCCAAAAGCATTCTGCCTGATACCGAAGGCATCAACAATTTTTTTGATTCTTGGAATATATTGCCAAATTCCTTTCCAGAGTATATAAATTTACTCTCCCCATTAGCTGCTTTCAACAAATATTTAAGCCCCTGAAATTCCCAGGCCTATGCTGAGCGCCAAGGATACAGCAGTGAGCTAAGCCGACTGGGTCCTGCCCTCCCACAGTCTCCGGTCCAGGAGGAGAGACAGACAGTAAATAACTAATTATGCAATTAAATATTTAATGATGGTGCTGATGTGGGCCAGGGAAGAGGACAGAGGGCGCCGGGAGCCACTCTCGGGGAGTGGGGCAGCGGGCATCCAGGGCCCTGTTTTGCACAGAGGTGGGATGTCCTCTGTCAGCCTCTACAACTTGGCTGAAAGTTGGTCTCCTCTGCTCAGAGTACAAGAAAGGTGGCCGCTCCAACAGCCTCTGGGCCCAGCCCTTCCCGGCTCTGTCCCGGCCCGCTCTGACCCCAGGACTCAGGTCTCTCTGCTCAAGCCTCTGCCCTCAGGCCTGTCACCCTGAGGGAATCCGGCTTTTCAAAAGGACATAGAAAGAGGAGGGAAAATGGGGATGGGAAAGGGAAGGCACTCCTCCAGCTGACCAGGAAGACAGTCCCCACTTGGCTGAGAATGGCCACCTGGTCTCCTGGCCCACGTGGCTCCTGCCAGCCTGGTGAGTTAGGGCTGACTGTGGGGACGAGTCAAAGCTGTGCTCTGCTTTCTTTGTGGCTGCCTGAACTATTCTCACTCACCCACCCCGTGGTGTGTGCAGAGCCCCAGATTGTATTTCTCCTCCATCCCTCATCACCCTGGCAGCTGACGGAAAGTCCCCCTGGACCCGGGCCTATGATGATCTCTTCTCCGTAGTTTCCAGTTCCAGTGCCAGTTGTTTCGTTTTTTGAGTCTCTGGTCTTTCGGTGGATGGTGGGCCAGCGCTCATCTGATACTTTGAATCTGCTACAGTGCAAGCATAATTTACTCTTTCAAGTATTTCTGTTAGGCATGTAGTTAATTTCTATGTCACAGATGAGAAAGCTGAGTCTCAGAGAAGTCAAGCCCTTGCCATCCTCCTCGGCTAAGAAGTGGCAATGCCTGGACTTGAAGCCAGGTCTCCTGCTTCCACAAAGAGATAGACACACTCAGCAGTCCCTGCCCCTTCAACCCAGAGCTCACTCAAGATGTGGGCCCATCCCTCCCACTCAGGCTTTGCCCTGGGTCTCTGGGCTCTTTGGAAAAACTGCAAGGAAATTATCTATGAGGAGAAAAACCTCTCTGGCCCAGGTGCCTACAGCTGCCACAAGCATCCAAGGGGCAGTGAAGCCCCACCCAGACACAGCTGGAAAAGCAAGTGCTTGCCCCGTGCACCCTACAGGAAGCTGTGGAGCACCACTCCCAGGGGGTGGGAAGGGAGGGAAGAGGGCAAGGGACAAAATTCCTGACCCTGCCAACCCAGGCGCTCATGTTTCCTTGTGAATAATGAATGACACTGACAAGCAGATGGCTTGACATCCAGGACTCTGCACCATCCAGAGCCACTTTCTAATCTTTAAGTACCCAGGGGTCACCCAGGAGGCCTGGAGAGCTGATGAATGCCTGGGAGGGCCCAGGCAGGCAGGCCATCCCCAAGGAGATAGGAGGAGCCAGACCCAAAGCCCTGGACCTAAGGTCTTAGGGCCTGACCCCCGCTGCAGGAGTCCTGGGGAGGGCAGCCTGGGACAGTTAAGAATAGGGAGGCGGGATTAGAATATATACAGATTCCTTGTGTCACCTTCTCTGGGCCTTGGTTTCCTCACCTGTGTATAAAATGAAAGGGTCGGATTAGAGGATTTCTAAAAGTCCTTTGACTGGGAGACCAGTGTCTGTGATCACGGACTGCAGCGGCAGGCTCAGAACTGGGGCTCCAGTCGCTTCTCTGGCAGCCAATCTAGCTCAAGGAGGGCAAGACAGAGAGACAGACAGAGCCGGCCACCTGGCTCCTATGAGGAGGGAAGTCCTACTGCACAGCAAGCCCTGAGCCATCAGACCACAGGGATGGGAAAGGGGCAGCAGGCAGAGATGGGGGCAGAACGGCGAGCGGCCCGCAGGACACAGAACGGCATCTCACATTCTGCTGGTTCTAAGGTTGCTAAACGAACCACATCCTTTCCAGAAAAGTCACTTCAACAAGCCCCTGCCTTTCCCAGCCCAGCT
Organism: Equus quagga; assembly: GCF_021613505.1. Classification (NCBI taxonomy): domain Eukaryota; kingdom Metazoa; phylum Chordata; class Mammalia; order Perissodactyla; family Equidae; genus Equus; species Equus quagga. Next base: position 17,550,905 of record NC_060271.1, on the reverse strand, counting down.
CACGGCACCCCAAGGCAGGGAAGGCCTCCATGACCTCGCTGGGTCACGGGGCCCTTGCTGTGAAGTTCCCCCTGCTGCCTCCCATCCACTGCTGCAGCAGCATTGTTACCACAGCTCGGATTCACCCTCCAGGGAGGAGGGATGCTGCCCACTCCTGCCAAGCTCCATGCCAGCAAATGCCTCCCCAGCTCCCCAAGGAATAAGCCCAGCGTTTTCTTTCCAGCCCTCGATGTTTGGCCGCTACCCTGGGGTCTCAGGACACTAAAGGCTCCCCAAACCCTCTCCTGAATCCTGACTGCAGCGGGTCTCAGGGCTCTGCCAGGTCACCCAGGGCCCCTCAGTCTGTTCGACTGTGTGTCTAACCAGACAAGGAGCCTTTTTTGAGAGTCAGTGAGGCCATCCAAAGCCCAAGATGAACCTGGCTATCCATCCTGTCCACAGGAAAGACTGAAGAATGTGTCACAGGATGATGGGCTGTTAGGCTGGAAGGGATGGCAAATAACTGGGACTCTTACCATCTCTCCCCATCCTCCACCCACAGCAGACATCACTAATCCATCTCTTTCCCATCAAGCCAGACTTAACCTCAGAATCCCTCTCCACACTGCTCCAGCACCAACTGATAAGAACCAGCTCATGAGTTAAAAGTGATCGGCCATCCCTATTCCAGCCTGAGCCTTTCATTTTGCAGAGAAGGAAATCAAGAATGGGAAAGAGACACACCCAGGGTCACACAAGAAGTTGCTGATGAAACCAGAGTTCCACCCCAAGCCTCCTAACTCCCGGGTCCCACATCACCTGCCAGGTGCTTCCTCCCCACCTCTCACCTTGAAGAAAACCCCAACTCACCAAACTGGGGAATCTGAGCGTGGTGTTCCACATCACAGGGGGCTGTGCCCCTCCCAGCAGCACCCCCCTAGGGCATTTACACAGGCTTCAGTTAACCTCTGCTGAGACGTCAGTTTTCAAGAAAGGAGGTGAAGGCAATCAGGGTAGCTTCCAGGAGGAGGTGATGTGGTAAGAGTCTGGAAGGAAAGAGGGGAGCTTAGAAGAAGGGCTAGCGAAGACATCTGTCCTCAGAAGCTTCCAGTAGCTTGTGGAGTGAAAAGACTGACTTTGGAGATAGCTGTGTGACCTGGAGTAAATCACTTAAACTCTCTGATTCTCTGCTTCCTCTTTTGTAAAACTGTCCAAATGCCTGGGTCCCATAATGTGCCTTTAGGCACTTTACTGTCAAACTGCTGGTGTTGAAGCCCCACCCACAACTTTAAGACTTAACACATGAGGGACTCATCCATGTCCAATTGCTAAGGAGCTCTAGACCCCATTCTTCCTTCCTCTGTCCTCTCTGTGACTAATGGGGTCTGTGTCCCTCTGCAGATACTCTGTGACCTGCCCAGCAGTCGGTGGGGGGCACTCCTGGTTCCACCCCCAGCCATGTGACCCTGAGCAAGTCATTCAGCTTCTCTGAACCTCCATCTCCTCTTCTATAAAATGAGTCTACTCACCACCTGCACCCAGCCCGACTTTCCAGACTGGACTGGGGATCAGATGAGATAATGAGGATCAGGAAAGCACAGTGATTAAAAGCACAGGCTTTGGAGGCAGACAGACTTAGTTGAAAACCTAGATCTGCCACTCACAAGCCGGATGACGCAGGGCAATTTCTTTAACAAACTCCCTGAGCCTCCTGCTCCTCATCTCTAGAGTGGGGATAATAACGCCTGCCTGAGGAGTCTTAGATGAAATATCACGAAATAAGGACTGGTACATGCTAAATGCTCAGTTGGGCAATTTCATTATTACTACTCATAATAGCGCCTTTGTCAAGGGTAAAAGACTGCACAGGTGTTTGTGCTTATTGGTCTGGATTGCATACCAGGTGCAACCACTTCACGGGAGAGACTAACAGGATCACCTCCCACTCCAGCTCTAGATGCTTCCACTCAGAGCCCAGGATAAGTGTGGGATCTGGGCCCCTGCACCTCTCAGTTGAGATGGGAACTGGCACATGAGGCTGTGATCATCCCTGACAGCATCTCAGCTCCTGGCCTTTCCCTGGATGCTGGGTCTGGCACTTGAGACCCCAGCCCTGACCACAATCCAGCACCAGGGCTGCCCACCACATGGCCTGAGCCAATCTATGCCCATGTCAGAGGCCGGTACCTGCATCCACATGAGGGGAGAGGGGTTCCCTCGTTCCCTTTCCTTTTCACCCTCGGGGGAGATGAGTGGGTGACAGGGCTGGTAGGTGCTGGGGGATATAGGCTGGCCTGAGCGGGGAGCACTATGCCAGCTCCTCTCCTGGTTGTACAACCTTTGTATCCCCCAAACTAGGCTTACACGCACACTACACACACACAGGGAGAGACACAGGGCACAGAATTTCAAATATGTGATTACACACCATACAGACCCACACAGATGATACACACTTAAAGACACAATCACATTAATACACAGATATGCACCCCCCACAAGATATTCATCCACACAAAGGCATACAGAAGTAGCCACACTGTCAGCCAGGGTCGTTCACTGACTCACATGTGTGTACACGCCCCACACACTCACACACACACCCTCCCCTGGCCCCTGCCCAGCCCAGAGAGGCAGGAAGCCCCATCCCTTCAGTGTGCAGGGAAGTGGGAGTGTCTTACCCAGATCTGTGGCTTCCCTTGGATGAGGCACACCTATCAGCTCCAAGCAGGCACTTGTGTGAGCTTGAACACACACACACACACACTCATATATACTCCAGCCCCCATTCTCACCATCCTGGCCCCCATCTCTACAGGCCGGACAAAGGAGCTCATCAGTGAGGTCTGTGGTGAGGAGATGAGAAGGCTGGCAGGGAGCAGCTGCTGTCACCATGGCTACCAAGCTGACCCACTTCTCCTCCACCCAGCCTGGCTTACCCAGCCCAGGCAAGGGGGGACGGGCAGCTTTGGGGAGAGGGGCCCACTCCCATCACACATAGTAAAGGGATGGCCCTCTGAGGTTGTGGTAAGTGATGGGTTGAGCACCGGAGAGGTTGGGTCCTGCAAAGGAAGACAATATCCAGACATCCGTTGAGGAGAAAAGGGTGATGAGGACATGGCCTCTGCAAGACCTTGCCCTTGGTCTCCCCCAGCATCGAGGCCTCTCACCTCAGGGACCCACCTGGGTCATGCACTTGCCCTGGACACACTCTCAGAGAAGACCTCACAGCAGGGCTGGGAGTGGAGAGGCCAGAACCAAACCTGTGTCCCCCACATTCCAAGGACTCAGGACACCCAAGGGTGAGGCAGACCCAGAGCTGGGCGTGCTCTGTGTCCTGTTCAGAACAAGTTCCTGAGGGCAGGGCTCATCCTCCCCCTGGACTAAGGGCTGCTGGGGGCATGGCCATGTCTTCCTTCCTTGATCGGGACTCCTACGTGTCTTCTCTCAGCCAGGGGGCTCCTGAGGATATGGCCATACGTTTTCCCTCAGAACTGGGGACATAGAGGAACAACACAGCCTTCAGACAATCTTGTGAGGAGACAGTTCACAAAGCCGAATGAATCACTCCTGCGTGACAGCCTTCCATAGCTCCCCATTTCCTTCTGGAGAAAGTACAACTCCTCACCAAGGCCCACAAGCCAATGAGCCAGCTCCTCCTGCGCTCTTGCCCCTCCTCTGGTTTCCAGCACCACTTGCCTTCTTTCCATTCCTCAAAAGTGCCACTTTGTCCCCTCTCTGCCTGGAATGCTCTTCCCCAGCCCATCCCCACCTTCATGTTCCAAGGACCCGTGTTTGTCTGTTGAGCCACCCTTGCCTGGCTAATCCCTACTCACTGCTCAGCCCCAGTCTGAATGTCATTTCCTAGGAGAGTCTTCCCAGATGAGTCTTCCCTGCTGTGCTCCCCCAGACTTAGTACTGTCCCTGCCTGTTATGGATTGAATTGTGTCCCCCCCCCAAAAAAAAGATATGTTGAGGTCCTAACCTCAGTACCTTAGACTATAATCTTGTTTGGAAATAGGGTCACTGCAGATGTGATTAGTTGAGGCCATACTTGAGAAGGGTTGGTCCCCAGTCCAATACGACTGGTGTCCTTACAAGAAGACAGCCATGTAAAGACAAAGACACATAGGGAGAACACATGTGATGATGGAGGCAGAGACCAGAGTGACAGTAAGAAACCAAGGATTGCCAGCTGTCACCTCAAGCCATGGAACAGTCTTCCTCAGAGCCCTCAGGAGGAACCAACCCTGCCAAAACCTGGATTTGGGACTTCCAGCCTCCGGAACTGTGAGCAAATAAATTTGTGTGGTTTAAGCCACCCAGTTTATGGTACTTTGTCACAGTTGCCCTAGGACAACTGTGTTCAGTGCTTATCTCCCATCCCCCCAGCCCCTGGCTGTGAGTGGCTTAAAAACTGGAACGATGTCGTCGTCTTCACCCTGAATCTTCAGTGCCTGGCACATAGTAGGGCTCTAAATATTTGTTGAATGAATGACGATCTTAAACATTGAATCAACAGTATCTATAGCTGGGTAGTAGAATTGTGAGTCACTTTTATTTTCTTCATGTGACATATTGTGTTTTCTAAAGTTACCACTTTGGAAACTGTATTAATGTTATCATGAAGAAAAAACTAACATACGTATCTTTCTTTTCAAAACATACTTTAAAATAACAGACATTTCCACCACTGTGTTTTGAGAAGAGGGAAAAGTCCTGCTATATGCTTGATAACTCTCTTTTTATTGATTAATTGATTCCTCCATGTGTCACTGAAGTGTCTTTGGGAGTTAGATTTACAGAGCTTGAGCCCTGGGGCCTTGTGGGGCATAGATTCCAGGTGGGCAGGGTCCAGGCAGCATATGCATGCTTCTCAGCCATCTCCACCATCCACCTCCTCCCATACCTTGTGGGATCTAGCCAGATGTGGCACTTGTCATCTGATAGGGGCTGCTGAACTTGGCACTTGAGAGTACCCCCAGCCTGGACCAAAGGCCACTCCCAAACAGAAGCAAGGCCCTCAATGAGTGCACTGCCCAGTGCTCTCAAACTTAAATGTGCACAGGAATCACCTGGGGATCTTGCTGAAATCCAGACTCTGGCTCCACGGGTCCCAGGTGGAGCCTGAGATTCTGCATTTCCAACAAGCTCCTAGGTGATACCCACACTGCTGGTCCACGGGCCACCCAAGGCACTGAGAGATAAAGATAAAATACTCTGGTTGTTCTTCAGGAGTGAACATTTCAGGATAAGGAGACAGAGAAGGCATTAAAGAGAAGTGCACTGCAGAGCATCTCAAAAGATAGGTGAGATTTGGAGAGGCAGAGGTGGCAGCAAAGAGATGGGAAGTACTGGGAAGGTCCAGAGAGAAAATGTTATATTCAGAGGATGGCGAATGGAGCAGTGAAGTTGGAACAGGAGTTGAGTACAATTGCGGAAGAGGGGGCTGAAAGGTAGGCTGGGAACAGCCAGTCAAGGGCTCTGAATATAGGGCTAAGAAGCTTGGCTTTAATCCTGAAGGGAGTGAAATCTGACATGGCTTGGATGTAATGTTTTACGGAGGTCAATCTGACACTGAGTGCAGAATCAGAAGAAATCCTGAGAGCAGTCAGGAGGCAGAGGGAAGGGCCACACGGCTTCAGAAAGAGCAGGTGGAAAGGGGAAAGGGGCAGCCAGGAGTCATGAGAGGGCTTGGGGGCTTGCCTCGAATTAGCAATGGGACAAAGTTGGGGAGAGGAAAAAAAGAGAATCCAAGATGATTTACAGGAAGGGTGAATGGTACCATCAGCAGAGCCTGAGGAGGAAAAAGCTGGCTTAAGGGGAAGATGAGTCCCTATTTTAGATGTGATGAGTCTGAGATGATACTGCAGCTCCCACCTGCAGGTGTTAGGCAGGTAAGCAGATTCACTGGAGCTCAGGAGAGCAGTGTGAGTGGGTAGGATTTAGGTCTTTTCCTCAGAGGGAAAAGTGGGGTATGGAAAGGAAGAATGCCCGGAGGAGAGGACAGAGCGAGGAAAGGGCGAGAGGTAATACCCACAGTTAGGAGTGGGAGGAAGATGGAATCCACTGAAGGAGGGAGCACCAGGGGTTAAAAGTAGGAGAACTCAGAGAACATCCCTTGAGTACACACACAGCCAGCCTGGAAGCCCTACCACACCCTGACATAGAGACCAAGGAGAGGCCTGCCCAGCCCAGGATGTGGGAGGGCAAAGGAGGCCCAGGTCTGAAAAAAAACACAGCTTGAAAGGAAAGGAGAAGGGGGCTTGATCCCCGGGGGAGGGTCTGGGCTGCAGCAGGATCCCAAGGCACTGAGGGCTCCAAACTCAGTGCTGGTACAAGAAGGACAATCCTCCCACCTGCAAACACACACAGCACTTGCACACCCATGTGGCTACAGAACCCCCAGGGAGGAGCCGAGAAGGTGGGAGAAGAGGCCTTTGGAGCAAAGCCTTATTGCTGGGGGGTAAAGAATTTATCATCCAACTGGGACTCTTTTCAAGAGTGAGCACACTACCAACAATCACACCAGGATCGCAGGTATAAATTAGGACTGTCCCAGGTAAACCTAGCCCTGAGGGATTCTGGACCCCCAAATACTCATTTGGTCCCTGTGCCCCCTTCCTAGATGGGGTGGCAGAACTGACAGACAGGCAGTAGGGACAGGCTAGCTCATCCTCGGAGGCAGGGACCACGCTGAGGGTGTTGGTGGACGCGGACGTCTCTCCTCCGAGCCCCGCCTCAGCCTGAGTGCCAACGCCCCTGCCGGGAGAGACGCAGCAGCACCACGGACAGCGGCCGGCGGCGCTCGCTCCCCGCCCTCCCCTCGCCAGGGCGCCGGCCGCATCAGTATTTCTTGGGGGAAGGGGCTCCGGTTACCAGGCCCGCGCCAAGCCGGAAGGGGCCGCCTGCGCCCCGCGCCTGCCCTGCAGACCCTCCGGGGAACCTAGCACATTCACGGCCCCAACCAAGACAGACACCGCCCTCAGACGCGCACCGCATCCCCCGCTTACCCCTCCGCCCTCCGGACCCTTTCTGGGGCACAAAGACCCGCGTGCACACCACACGGCCTCTCAGACACACTACATAGCCATCAAGCGCTGTACAATGATGCTGACATACACAAAACAACAGGCACACACCACGCCCAGCGCGCAGGCCACCGAGACACACAGCACACACACACACACAATATGCCTCACAGACAAACATAACATGGAGAGGTGTTCACCACAGACCCACATGCATATCACACACAGACACACAAGACACCCTGCCACACATGCACAAACTCACATGCTGCACAAAAACGCACTCACAGAGAACCTCAGACATATCAGCAAAGATATCTTTATCACAGACACACATCACACACCCCACACGTGTGCAAACACACAGTATGCTTTCACAGAGACCATCAGACATACCACTCAGAACTACATTCACTACGGGCACACATGTACATGCAAACTTAACCTCTCTCACACACACGCACACACACGATATGCCTTCACAGAGATCCTCAGACATTCACCATGGATACACAGGCACACGCCCCACACTACCCAGGCTCCCACCCCTCTCCCTGCCCCCCTGGAGCCCAGCCTGCCCTCCCATTGTGGACATGGGACTGGGGAGAGGACAGGCAGACTTCCCTCCCTCCTGCCTGGCCCTGGTCTCGGGCTCTGTGGATAAATCCTCTGTGTCCTCTGAGGCCTCCTGGGGTAGCTGCCCAAACCCCAGGGGCAGGCAGTCAGTGGCACAAAGACGTTGGAAAGGGGGAGCAGGGGAAAGGGGAGCTTTGAGACCCCAAAGCTCTGGGGCATGAGACTCCAGAGACAGCCTCGCCCTCACCTGCAGTTCCCACAGCGTCAGCACTCCCAGAGACTCCAGCCCTCCGGGAGGCCCTGAGGCCTGTGTTGTGCATGGGAACCAGGAGAACTGAGGAGTCTGCAGCTCCTGTTCCACCCAGGAGTGCCCCAAGGCAAACAGGCAAGAAAGGGGGCATCCTGTCCTCATCCAGACTCCCCAACTCCAAAGCCCCCTCTCAAGCAGGCTGAGGGGACAGTGGCACAAATTCTTCTGTCTGCAGGACAATCACAGCAAAATTCTCTGAAAGAAGCCCAAGCCAGGGCACGAGGTGAGGAGAGAGGATTAGGCTGGCACAGCATGAAGAGACCCTCAAATGTCCCAGGTAGATGGAAGGGATCTTCAAGACTGTCCAGGCCAATGGTCCACATGTGTGACATCCCCATACCACTTCCCAGTTTTGCATTATCCACTGACACTCTGTGCCTCTCAACGATTTCTGCCAAGTCTCCATATTCCTGTACTGCTCATTATTTCTTTTCTCAAAATTGACACTTTTGAATACATTTATTTTAAATAGAAACTTTATGTTACTACTATAAATGGAAAGCCAAAATCACTTTTAATAAACAGAAAATGTGAGTAAAATAAATATAGTAGAAACAAAGCTATATTATTAAATTTTAGCTACATGGAGCTGCCAGACGAGATCTCTTTGCTAAAAAGGGGAAGGCAACAAGTGTTGGAGAGTTATTAAGGACACATTAGCCCCTCACAGACACCTTCTCCCTGGGACAACCTTGGACTTGACAGAGGTGAAAGGGAACCAACTTTCCCACTGTGTGGGCCAGTGTGATATCAGGGTGGGTCCACGGGCCACGGAAAGTCATCTCAGGTCTCACTGAAGGTGCCTCTCTCCACATTGGGCAGCCCTGGGCTTGCCCGTCTCCTGCAGGAGCTTGGGCACAGTGGCCAGCTGGCACCCTGTTGCCATAGTCCATTCTGGTAATAACAATTCTTAGAAATTGCTCAGTTCTTTCCCATTTACAAATTGTCCTCACACCCACCATTGAATACAGGCCTCACAGCAGGAATTATCATTCACATGTCGGAACGAGAAAACTGAGGCTCTGAAAGGTTCAGAGACTTGTCCAGAGTCACACAGCTACACAGGTTAGGTCCATGAGTAGGAGCCCTCAACTCCCCCCTGAGATGCCTTTTCTACTCCACCTGCATCCATCCATCCCATAGTCAGGGGCCCTTGCTCTGGGCTGGTCCCGTGCTGGGCAGTGGGGAGCAGAGGGAGGATGGTAACCTCCATCCTCACAGTATCCGCCTGTGAGGCCCTCACAATCCCAAAAGGCAAACAGGCAAGTGAATAAGTAGCTGAGGTTAAGAGCTTTTACTCTGGAGTCACATTGCTGCGTGTCCCTAGCCCATAAATGTCATCTCTCTGAGCCTCAGTTTCCTTGTCTGCAAAATGGGGATAACGACAGTACCTATCTTATAGGGTGTGATGATTAAATGAAACAATGCATGTGCATAGCGTCTAGCACAGAGGAAGTCCTCAAAAATGTTTATTATTAGGGAAGTACAAAAAATAGAAGCAACGCAGGTAAAGAACAGCTGATTGGGGGAAAGGGTGGTAGGCACGGCATGGTTCTTCACTGAGGAAAGGAAACGGGTTAAGTCTTTGAGGACGAATAGGATTTTGGGAGGGAGAACTGTCTTGCCTGCCTCATGCCCTCCTCTTCCTTCTCTCCCCACTCCAAAGAGCGGGGAGAAAATTCAGGGTCTCCTCTCCCTCTCTCTCTGCTCACCCCTCTGAAGGATATTTGAAAGGTTCTTCGGAGCCTGCCCTGGGCATTGCTGCTCCCCTTTAAGCCACAACACCAGGTCCGTTTTCCCCAGGTGCTGTCCAGATGCTGGGCTGGGGACCAGGCCCACCCTGGCACTCTAAGGATTCTACTAGATGTCCTTTAAAGTACTTGCCCAGATAACAAAGATCCTCGCTTTCTCTGAGGGGGTCAAGAGCCGTGTTCGCACGTCTGACTTTGTGCTCCTTCCCAGCAGGCTGCAGTTGATCGGACCATGGTGGGCACCTGACCCACTCAGAGCCAATCAGATCCTCTCCTGGAAGTTGGACTTGGATCTGCTAAGTCCTGGGTTCTATCTCTGAATGTGGCTGGAACCGAGGGACACAATACAGAAATTATAGGTGGCCCAGCGTCTGCAAAAGCAAAGAAAACCCAGTCTACGGAGATAGAAAGGTGAAGGCAGCCAGGAAGGTGCAGAGAATGGCTGCTTCAATTTCTCCCAGCCTAAAGGTCCGCCTCCAAGCCTAACGATTTTTCTGCCCCTCTGTTCCCAGGAACGCCTTGTGTCCTCATAATAAACCCTTCTTTATGACTGAAGCCAGCTTGAGTGGGTTTCTATATATAAGCAAAGACCTAATTAAGACAAGGGAGAAGCCGGGAGCTGGAGGCACAAAGATGAAGAATCCTGAAGAAGAAGGATCACTCTGCCTGCCCTGGAGGAGCTCAGTTTAACAGGAGATGAGCAGCAAGAGACGCAGCCTCCATCCACACAAAGGAGGGAGTGGGGGCCGAACTGTATGGGGAGGGCTGGGAGGGTTCCTCAGAGCTTCACAGCAAAGGTGGCAGCTGAGCCGGTTTTGAAGAATGAAGGACATTCTCCAGAGGGACAAAGCAGGCGTGGGGAGGCATTCCAGGCAGAGGGAACAGTAAGCGCAGCGGCACAGAGGCACAAAACAGCCTGACACGTTAGAGGGACTGCCAGGAGTTCAAAGTGTGGTGGGGGAGCAGGGCAGATGAGGCTGGAGAGGCGGGCGGGTGCAGATCACCAAGGGCTTTGAATACCATGCTAAGAAGCTGAGGCTTCCTGGCAGCCATGGGGAGCTATTGAAGTATTTTAAGTAGCGGGGCGGGGGACAGGGTCAGTTCTGTGTTTCAGAAAGATCGCTCTGGGGCTGTAGAGAGAAAGGACCAGAGAAGGCAGGCCTGGAGGCAGGGAGGCCAGTTCGGACGCTGCAGCAACGATTCATCTGTTCCTTTCATTCACTGAACAACTCACTGTGTACCTACTATGTGCCGGGGCTGGGCAAAAACAGGATTCCTGACCCCACAGAGGTCACAGGCTAGCAAGAAAGAGAGACAAGGAAAAAGCAATTCAAGTGCGATGAGCATCACAAGCAAGTACAAGGCTCTATGGAGGGGGGCGGTGTTTACTTTCTGGTTTTTAGGCTTTGCTGCAGAAATGATGTGCGAGCTGGTACCTATCTGAAGGATAAGTAGGAGTTAACAGGGCTCCGGGAGGAGGAGTGCATTCCAGGATGAGGGAACACGTGTGCAGGTCCTGCAGCAGAGGCAGAGGGAGAACGGTCCAAGACAACGCAAGAAGGTAGGCAAGTTCCAGATCCCACAGGGCCTTGTAGAACGCGTCAGAGTCTGGCTTTTATTCCAAGAAGTCTTGGAAGGGTCTAAAGCAGGGAAATGATACAATGAAACATTTATCTCTAGAAGTTCACTCTGGCTGCAGTGTGAAAAGTGAAATGAAGTGGGGCACGAACAGAAATGTAAGGAGACCAGTTTAGGAGGCTGTTGCAGGGGTCCTGGTGACAGCTGATGGTGGCCTGGAATGGGGGAGTGGGCAGAGAGAGAGACGACGGACTCAGAGAGGCATTCAGAACCAACAGGACTTGCTGAGGACCGGCTGTGCCATGTGGGGGTGAGGGAGAGGGCGGTGTCCAGGAGAACTTCCAACTTTCCAGCTTGAGCAAGTGGGTGGGTGGTGGTGACAGAGATGAGCTGGGGACACTGGAGGCAGAGCAGGTGCCGGCAGGCGGAGCTGCGAACCTGGCTTGGGACCTGAGGCTGATTGTGATGGATCTAAAGGTGGTCCAGGAAGCAGTCAGACCTGCAGGTCCTGAGCCCAGAAGAGATCACTGAAGTTGAGAGAGCGAGTGTGATGACCTGCGAGTTGGGGAGGAGGGGGCCAGGCAGGGAGAAGAGAGGCCAGGCAGCTCTGAGGAATCAGGGCAGCAACAGGGCCTGAGGGCAGAGTGACCAGGAGCTCTGAGCTTGGAAAATCAGAGCCATGAAAGCCAAGGGTTACTTCTCTCGGCCCTGGGAGGGATCCAGCTTTGGCTCCCCCTCTCCTGGCCAAGCATCATGCACTCCCCAGCTGAGAGCCCTCCCTTCCCCACAACAGCTTCTTCCTCCTGGCAAACTCCAGAGTTATCCTTCAGACCAGCTGAGGGGGCCCCTCCTCTGAATGAAAACTTCCCTCGTCCAGGTCCAGGCGCTCTGTGGTCCAACAACCTGGGTTTGAATCCCAGCTCTGCAACTTGATAGCTGTGTGACTTTGGCCAAAAAACTTAACCTCACTTTCCTCATCTATACAACAGCAATAATAATAGTACCTACCTCATAGGGCTGTTTGAAGATGAGTCTGTAAAGTGCTGAGCAGAGAACCTAGCACACAGTAAGCGCTAAATAAATGTTACTATTATTAACATCCCACCCACCTTGGGACAGTTAGTCATGCCCTCCACCTTCCACCTCCTCCACCTGGGAACTATTTGCAGGTCTGTGTCCCTCCCTGGCTCTTGCCATCCCTACCCAATTTGCGGGACTATATAATATTCAGGGCCCTCTGCGAAATGAAAATGCAGGACCCCTTGTTCAAAATCTTTGAGAATTTCAAGATGGTGACAGCAGAACGTTAAACCAAGTGTGGGGCCTTCTATGTGCAGGCTCCTGTGCAACCACAGACTCAGGAAACCAGCCCTGCCCCCACCCCCAGCCAGCCGTGGGCCTAGCCCAGAGTAGGTGTCAGTGATAGAATAAAACTGCCAACTGAAGTTGAGATAGGGCTTTGCAATTTCCATTTGGAATTGCATTTTCTTTTTCCCATAGAGAGATAACATCAACCCCATTTTATAGTCGAGGACATTGAGGTTCAGAGACGGGTGTGCCTTCCCAGAGGTCACCCACCTCATGAACTGCAGAGCTGGGATGTGAACATAGGGCAGCCTGGTGCCAAAGCCCTGCCTCTTGCCCTCTGGCTCTTTGGGGAGGTCAGGAGAACCTGGCCCCAAGGGGTGATCTTCGTCAACAAGGCTGAGAGGCACCTCGGCCCAGAGAGAGGGAGCTGGAGGGACTGGGACTGGCCCCCTCCCTCCTGGGGCGTGCCACACAAACAAACTGCTCCCTGGGCACCAGGGCTGCGCACAGGGAAGGAGTAGGAGAGGGCAAAAGGTGACTCCTGAGACGGCTCTGCTGAGGGCCATAGACCCCAGCCCACACTCTCTGGAGATCGGACCCCGCCTCCTTTGCTGAAAACCCTTAGGGAACTGCCATTGGCTTCAGGACAGTTCCCAAGTCCAGTATGTTTCTAGACCAGGGAAGTCGGGCCTGGCTGTGCTGACACCTGCCCACTCTCTCCCCGCTCTCCACCACTGCTGGCCTCCCCCACCACACCAGGCCTGTTCCCACCATCACCAAGGCCTTAGCACACAGTTTCCTTTTCCTCATCCCTTCTTCTTTGCATCTTCAACTCCTTGTCACCCTAGGCTCCCTGAACCCCACCTTACAACACACTTCACACATGTAATTACCTGCTCCGGGCCGTCTCCTGGCTAGAATGCAGGCTCCATGGGGGCAGCGCTGCCTGGCTCATAGATCTTGGTACATCAGGCGTCTGAATGCATCTTCCTGCAACAGAGGCAGGAGGGCCCTGCACTCTCTCTCCCCTTCTCTTCACTCCTCCCCAACCCTCCTTTTCTTGTCCAGACATTTTGAGGTCAAGGTGTGAAGAGCCCAAACTTGCAAAGAGAAGAGAATCATCATAGAGTCTGTGCCCTCCACCTGCCAGTCCTGGGCTGGGTGCCCAACATCCAGTTCCTACATTTAATCCCCCAAGCGCCTTCCAGATGCAGGTAGCCAGTATGGGTGTCAACTATTCCTATTTTCCAGAGGAGTTGAGGCTACCTGCTAAAGTGGTAACAGAGCCTGGAAGCGGGGTTTGAAACCAGGTCTGTCTGATGCCCAAGTACCTGGTGTCCTCTCTGCCCCTGTGACTCACCGTTCCCAACTAGCTCACCTCCAACCAGGGAGCAATTGTTTCTACCCTGTGCCCTCAGTTCACACACACCCCGCCTCAGGCGGCACAGCTCCCCTGTTGGGTCAGCAAAACAGCAGTGTAGGAGACAGCTCCACCATCAGCGAGAGGCCAGTGTGGCAGTCACCCCTCCCCGGGGTCAACAAAATGCCAGTGTGGGAGAGATAGTTCCCAGGTCAGCCAAACACTAATGGGGCAGACAACCCCAGTGTCAGTAACATGCAGGTACAGGAGGCATATCCTGCACCTCAAGTCACAAAAGGCCTTTGTGAGAGACACTTCCCTAGATCCTCCCCTGCCTAGGCCCATGACTGGGCTGGGGGTGCACAGAGTCCTGCAAGGTGGTGCTCCCGGGGTGGGGTTGTGGGAGGCACTGGGGCTGGGGCTGCTGCTGTGGCCTGGGGGAGAAGGCTGTGGCTGAGGAGAGGGCAGACTCCGGTGAGAGTTCTCACATGGCACTAATGAAATCAACCACTAGCCTGCCCCCCATTCCCCAGGGACCCTCCAGGCTCCAGCTGATGCAATGCCCAGGCTGGATAATTGTTTTCTTCTCTCCTTAAAGGGCCAGCTGCTGTTGCAGCTGCAGATATCACCCAGACCCCTGACAGATCCCACGGAGCTTAGCACCTAGTTAGGGATAGGGGGAGCCCAGAAAGTAGCAGTTCGACCCTGGGCTCTGCAGAGTAAAATCCAATTTATGTCCAGAGACCAGAAGGGTCTGTGAGCAAGGAGGGAGGGAGGGAAAATAGTTAAGACAGAGACAGTGCCTGGCCCAGGAGACCACATGCCCCAAGGGAAGACACCATGGTCCCTGCTGCAGCCTCAGCACCTGGCTCCTGCCTGCCTGTCCCATCAAGTCCTTGGCACAGCGTTGCCTGTGAGTTCAGCAGTTATCTACTGAGCTCCCCTGAGTACCAGGCACCGTGCTAAGCAGCTCAAATCCACCATTTCATTTACTCCTCCTGGCAGACCTAGAAAGTGGGTCTGTTTTACTGAAGGAGGCTCAGAGAGGGGAAGTGATTTCCTCAATAGCACACAGCCTGAAAGTGGCAGAGCCTGAGTTTGAAGCTAAGTTTGCCTGACTCTGGGCTTCATACCTTGCAGAGGGTCGGGTGGGTGTCGAACCACAGGGCTAGAGGTCCCTAAGCCAGGCAGCCCGGCATAGAGGGCAGGGAAGGGGTCTGTGAGCCCTAAATAGGCTCTGAAGAGCATGGTGCTTGGTTTAAGCACAGGGTTCATAGACCCCTTCCCTGACCCCACCCTCAACACAGAATGCCCCATTAGGCTGCCCACATGCCCCCAGGGACAGTTGGCAGCTGCCTGATTACAGACTAATTGGTGGCTGGCAGCAACTGTGGGGCTGGCTAGTTAACCTCTTGGTGACCAGGGCTGGCCCAGAAAGGCTCTCTCACCACCACTTCAGGCCCAAACCCAAGGACCCTGGACTTAAGAAGCCATCATAGGCAGAGGACAGGACCAAAGGGGCAGCAGCCTTCCTCTCCACACCCAGACAACACCCCTGGGGCTGAGGTTGGACGCTGACATTCACCCAGGCTCCCCAACCCTGAAGGGCCACATCCAAACAACCCCCAGGTGGCAGTGCCAGCCAGCACCTCTTGCTCTCTGGCCTTAGGTATGGCATTGCCCACCCCATCCAGGACCACAGGAGGTATGGGCCCTCCCTGGGTTTCCAGGCCCAGGGTACCGGGAAGAAACCCACTCCTCAGGGCTGGGTTGTCCAGAGAAGGTGAGATGGGCATAGGTCCAGGCAGCCTGGAGGCCAGCCAGTGAAGATACCCTCCCCCTGAAAGAGAAGGTGCCCAGGTTGCCCACCAAGGGTCTTGCCAACTCTCCCTGAACCCTGGACTCCCCACCGTGGATTGACCACCTGCCTTTCCCAGCTTCCCAGAAGCCCCTTTTCCCTACCCTAGGGCTGGAGTAAGCACCACCCCTTTTCTTTCATGGGGTGGAGGGTCCTCTGGGCACTACAATGGTGTCACATTGGGAGGAAAGAGTGGCTGCTTCTCAACCAGGGCCCGGGCAGGAAGGAGAAAGGCAGGCAGCCTTCCAGCTCCCTTTCCAGGAGGGATGTGAAGCACTTTCCAAAAATGCCATGCCAGGCAATGCTACGGAAACCCAGGGCCCCAGGTGCTCCGAGCACCAGCAAAGAACTCAAGACTCTCGCGTCCCCTACCCCATTTTCCAGGCTTCCCCAAACACCCCATGTTCCCCTCTCATACCTCAGCCCCCACCCCAGAGCCATCACACGCACTGTGCTCATCCCCCGGGCCCCCGCCCCCCCAGACCCTGCACACTCAGATCCCTACGTGGCGCCTCACGGCCCGAGCCCCCCTCCCTCCGCCAGTGGACCCCCAGACCTCCGCAGCCCCCTCCCCACGTCCACTCCCAGGCGAGCAATGCCTATTGACTTACCCGGAAGTGGGGCCGGGGTCCAGACAGGGAGGGGTCTCCGCTGGCCGAGGCGGCTCCGCAAGGCGGGGCAGGTGCTGCCCCGGGACCCCGCCCCGCGGACCCGGCGGTAGGCGCGGCCCGGTGCCAGGCGGGCGACGGACTCCGAGGGAGTAGGGGCGCGGGGCGGGGAGGGGCCGCGAGAGAGGCTCACGGGGGCATCGCCCGCCACCGGGCAGGGCAGCTCCGCTCCGCCCGCCTGCGCTGCCGGCTCCGCAACCGCCACGGTTCTCAGCAGCCGCCGGGTGCAAAGCCCAAACCCCGGCTGGCGGGAGGCGAAGAGAGAGGCGGGGCCTTATGGGGGCGGGGCCTCGTCCGGGGCGGGGCCATGGGGAGGGCGGGGCCAATTGGGCAGGGCGTTGGATGGTGGGCGGGGCCTGCGGAATCCGGAGAGTCTGGGTTTGCCTGGTTGGGGTCGACCTAGAGGGCGGGGTCTAGAGGACCCCTTAAGCCTCTCCACCGACCTAGAACGCTGCTGTCTCGTGCTTGGTTGGCCCCCGCCTACGCCACCACCTCTGTCTTTTCTCATCTTTCCTTCTCTTTGGGGCACCTCCTAGACCTCACTGGCACCGCGATACCCCGCCCCACCCTAGACCAGATCCTGGAACATCAGATGGTAAGAGAAGGGGGAAACGACTTACAACATCAAATCCAATTTACAGATGGAAAAACTGAAGCCCAGGGCGGAGAAAAGACTTGCCCAAGGGCCTGCTATGAAGAAAAAAACTTTATAATATCCCTCTCAGACAGAGGTGGAGGGTGTTCTGCCCTGAGACCCTCTCTACTTCTCCTAGAGCAGTCGTTTTCAACTTGGGGCGATTTTGCCCCCCAGGGGACATTTGACAACATTTGGAAACCTCTTTGGTTTTCACTGGGGGTTGCTACTGGCATCTAGTGAGAAGAGACCAGGGATGCTGCTCAATATCATACAATGCACAGGACAGCCCCCACACAAAAAATTACCGGGTCCTAAATATCAGCAGTGCCAAGGTTGAGAAGCCCTGTTTTAGGCCATGGCATCCGCCTAAAGAACTTCCAAGCGGGCTCTCTGAGTCCCAGGTTCGCCGGCCTGTGGGAACTTGAGGAGGATGCTGTATAAGACTCTCCTAGGGTCACGCCTGCCCCATCTGGCTCTATTTAACCTTGCTTAGCTGGTCAGCTCCACTTTGGGGCTCCAGTGTTCTTGATTCCACTCATGTACAAAGGGGATGATATTATTAGTATTTGCTTTCCTAACTGCTGGAGGCAGGCAAAACCAGTAGTCTCCGCGCTGAGGGCACGGATTAAAATATGAGTGCGGTGGGGGGGAGGGGGGGGAGACAAGGATTTGGAATTCAGTGACCCTTCTGGGGTAGCTTGCATCTTCTATCTACCCATCAGCCTATCTCATCCCTTCTCACCTGGTCTGTGAAAAGGGTAAACTGAGACCTAACAATGTGGAGAGCCCAAAGCAGGGTCCCATAGCTGACCAGCGGTGGAGTTGTAACTCACAATTTTATTCACTTCCTAATTAAACTTTTGTTGTCCTCTCATCTGCATCAGGCCTAAAACTAGGGCCTGTGTCGTAGAACAGTTTCTCTGGAGCAGCAAAGGGAATTAGATTCGGGGAGACAAGAGGAAGGCGGGGAAGCAGCTGCAGCAATGGAGGAGGTGCAGGATGGGGACAGCAGAGCCTGTGAGGATGTGGGAGGGAAGAGAGGAGTCAAGAGTCCTCTGTGCTCCTCCCGTGCACCCCATCACAGAGACAGGTAAACCAGAGGCTCTCTTTGCACATCTGGTGAAAACTTGGACTTTCCCCCTGAAGAAATGTGCAAATGTACATTTTGCATATAATTTTAGGGACTCCAAAGCTACATATTGGCTTCCAGAGGATTAGGTGGGATGTGGGGTGAGGGTCGAGTCTTGAGTAGTATAGAAGAATAAACATGCAGGAATAAAAAATCTAGAAAAAACAAGGAAAGGGATTTGCTGCACCTGATATTAAAACAAATTATAAAGTCAAGGTATTTAAAGCAGTATGGTATTGAATCAGGACTGCCTACACGAATCGGTGCAACAAAACGGAGTACAGAAATGGGTCCAACCACACAGGGGAATTCAGTGGACGATAAAGATTCAGGCAAATGGAGAGAAATATAGGTCTTTCGACAAATGGATGGAATAACTGGCAAGCCATTTGGGGAAATAAAAGAAAGCTGTGTCCTTACTCGACCCCAAAGTAAATTCCAGGTGGAGCGTGTATTTAAATAATAACACCATAGGTACCAGAAGAAAACATGCATGAATGTTTCAGTAATCTTGGAGATGGAAAAGGCTTTCTAAACATGTCAAAAGGAAAGGGGAGCCAAAGGGAAGAGATAGATACATTTGGCTATAAAAATTTCTATAGAGAAGAAGTGATCATACTCAAATTTGAAAGACGACAAACTGGAGGAGAGAAATCCCAGTTGCCCTCCACTCTTGTCCTCTCTGGCCCGCCAGCCCTTCCCCCAAGCCCGCAAGGGGACGAGGCCGGGGCGGTGAGAGTCAACGCCGAGCACTTCGCGGAGGCTCCTCCTACGGCGCCCTGGCCAGTGCCCACCTGTTCAGGGGCTGGGAAGCCCCGGAAATCCCAGCCGGACCATCTGGGCCCACAGCAGGTGCCTTAGCACACCCGAGCCAGAGTCCGCCCGGAGGCTGCTCAGCACTGCCCTCGGGTGGTCATCCTGGGAACTGCAATCCTCGGTTCCAGTTCCTGCAGCTTCCCCACGCGAAGGCGGAATTTTTTCTTAAATAGCTCAATTTTTGAGGGAGCTAACCATGTTCCAGGCATTGTGCTCAACACATAACAAAGAGTATTTTATTTGATCCTCAAAACAACTCTTCTAGGTAGGTCCACTGTATTATCACTTCCATTTGACAGACAAGGAAACTGAGGCTTTGAGAGAAGCGGTGGCATCAGGATTGAATGTCCGACTCCTGGCCCCACTCTTAATGTAAGGAAGGCAAGTCCTTGGGGGAATTCAATAGACTTTTTTGAGGTTTACCTTGATCCAGGCCTTGTGCTGGTGCCGGGGATTCAGAATTGAGAAAAACAGTCATTAGGGGAGACAGGCAGAGAAATGTTTCTGACACTAAGTCCTGGAAACAGCAGAGGACATGTTGACCCCAGGAAGGAGTGAGAGGGACAGGGAGGGGTCCCAGAGGAGAGTCCTTGAAGCTGAGTCTTGTGGAGTGTGAGAGAAGGGTGAAGGACCAGGGCAGCACTCACAAAGACTGGAGGAGGAAGAGTGGGGTTTGGGGGAGGAGTGGTCGTCTGTGTGGCCCACGTCTGGGGTGGGTTGGAGATGAGGTTGGACAAGTACACCAGGACCAAGCTAAAGAATTTGGGCTCAGAGGAGTTTGGGCACAAAGACTGTGAGAGCTTTTCCATGTTTCAGTTGACTTAGTCTAGGGTCACCTGCTCTGCCAACCCAGCCTGCCTCTTTCCTCCCAGATGCTCCCCACCCGGGATCAAGGTACCAGTTGCCTAAGCCAGAAACCTGGGAGTCACCCTTGACTCCCCCCTCCTCCTCACCTCCATCCAGTTAGTTATCAGGGCCTGCCAAGTCTACCTGCTAAAACTCCCCAGGTTTGTCCACTGCTCTCCATCCCTATGGCCCTCCCCTTGTCCAGACTGCCTTCCTGTCACTCCTGAATCCAGCTACCGGCAGTGACTTAGTCTCACCACCTCCAAATTTTCACACAAGAGAAATCCTTCTGAAATGAATCTGACCACATCCCCTTTCCTATTGAAAACCCTTCTCATGGACCCATTCAACAGATATTGAGCAAGCATTTGTTACACGTCAAGTACTGAGGACACGTGATGAGCAAAACTTAGAAATTAAAGCCTATTGAGGTGATAGATATCAATCAATGACTCCCCTCCACCACCACCACCAAAATAATACATAATTACAAGCTGGGATGGATGCTATGGGAGGGCCTGCCCTGGTAAGGGAGGTCCTAGAATCTCCCCAAGGTACCCTATCTGAAGTCTGAATAGCAGTCAACCAGATCAAAGCGTCAAGGATGAGGTAAGAGCTGATGTGAGGCCCTGAAGTTGCTTCTCTGAGTCTCGGTTTCCTCATTTACATAATGAGGATATTTAGATTGTGAGGATTAAATGAGTTAATATGTGTAAAGTCCTTAGTGCAAGTCCTAGAACACAATAAATCTTCCGTGTTAGCTATAATAATGTTACTTTTTTTTTTAAAGATTTTATTTTTCCTTTTTCTCCCAAAGCCCCCCAGTATATAGTTGTGTAATTTTAGTTGTGGGTCCTTCTAGTTGTGGTATGTGGGACGCCACCTCAGAATGGCCTGACGAGTGGTGCCATGTCTGCACCCAGGATTCGAACTGGCAAAACCCTGGGCCACCAAAGCAGAGTGTGCAAACTTAACCACTCGGCCATGGGGCCAGCCTCTACTTTTTTTTTTTTAAGCGGAGAGTCATTGGAGGTCTATCAGCAAAAGAGTTCAATGAGAAAGTACCATTTAAAAAATATCACTCTGGCTGTAGTGAGGAGCATGGATTGGAACAAAGAAAGAGTAGATTTAGGGGAATCAATGAGGAGACTTTTGCAGGGGTTCATTGAGAGCTGTGGGGCATTTAAAATAAAGAGGCAGAGAGAATTTGAAGAGATTTTGTGGTTTAGGTGATAGAAACTACTGGCCTTGGTGTTTGTTTGGTGGTAGGAGGCTGTAGGAGGTGGCAAGGAGGGGTCTTTACATTTTGGCCCTGCCAACAGGTTTGGGGGTGATGTTGTTAACCCAGTCAGGGAAGCCTGCAGCAGGCCTGGGGAGGTGCTGAGTCCAGTTCTGGATGTATTCAGATACAGGTACTCTGGGGCATCCCGGATGAGGGACTGCAGAAGCAGATGATTAGGGCAGGAGTTCAGAGGAAAAATTGTGGCTAGAGACATAAAATCCAGATTGTTGGCAAATAAGTGAAAATTGAACCTCAATCATGCTGTCTATGAAAGGGTAGGAGGAAGGAGATAGCTAGATGATTGTTAAGATTTCTTCTGGCTCGAACACATATAGGATTCCAAGTGTTGTGGTTGATAGGACCCCAGAGATGGAGAAGAAAAAATCCATGTGGTGTGAAAGACTTGGCAGAGGCTCCTTGGGGGCGATTTCTTATTCTTTCACCTATCTTTTCTTAGCAGCTACTATGAGCCACATGCTCTACTGGGATGGAAGGTAAACAAGACCCAGCCCCTGCCCTCAGGGAATTCATAGCCTGCGGGGGAGGGGGGGACACAAACAATGCAAAAGGCAACTACAAAATAGTAACCCAAGTGCCCTAAAGCCAGCTTAGATACTTTCTACAGAGGAAGTGACATCCAAGACCAGACCTGCAAGTCAAGCGGAAGAAAGCTGTGTGGGGAGTCTGGGCTGGGGAGGCTTGTTCGTATGGATGTTTTAAAGATCCTCTTCCCTCTTGAATTTTTCACTTTGAACTCTATGCATGCGCCCTGAAAGTCCATTTGGGGAACAAAGGCCCAGGCAATAGTTGCGTTTCTTTAGTTCTGTTGAACTTGCCTTCTTCTCCGAGATCCTTCTCCTCAGTGCTCCTGATGGCCTTAACTCCACACTCCCTGCCAAGGCTTGGACAAGGTGGGGAAAGGGAGGCCCTAGGGCACAAATTTAGGGAGGCACTCACTCTTAGGGCGTGCAATGTGCTCCTGGCTCTGCCCCCTGCTCACACCCCTACTCTAGCCTTTCTGGTGCTCCTCAGTGCTCACATCTTGCTGTTCAGTCCCCACCCCATTTGCCCAGTGAAAGCTTGCTCTAACTCCAGGGCTCTGCTCAGATAGCACCTCCTCCTGGAAGTGTACTGCTCTCAGCAGTCATCCCTGCCTCCTCTCTAGGCCGGGAGGGTCCTCCTTACTCCAACAGCATGGTGAAGACTGCGTAGCGCAGTGGTTAATGGAGCAGGCTTTGGCATCAGAGCCCTGCTGTGCTGATTATTATCTTTGCACCCCTCTCTGAGCGTATTTCCACATGTGCAAAATGTGGTGCTGACTTCACAGGGGAGCTGTAAAGATTAAATGAGAAAATGTATGTAAAGTGATCAGCAGTGATGGGTACGGCGTCCTCGTCCTCGGTAAGTGGTGGCTGTTATTACTTTGTTTATAGTTCTTCTAAAATACATATTCTAATTATTTTGCTGCCTTTATCTTCACTCTACCCTATGTTCCTTGGGGCAGGGGGGAGGAGGACGAGGAAAAGAAGGAAGAAGATCTTCATGAATGACATTTAACAGACATTAAGACAGGTCTGCTGCACAAATAAAGGAAAGAAATGACACATTCCATGGGAAAAGTTCTGAGCAAGAAATCTGGAGCCTTGGGCAGCGGTCATATGGTCCCAGGGGTGGCACAGAGCCTGCCAGACTCACATCCACTTTGAAGAAAAGCTGCCACAAACCCTGCTGGGGCTACGCTTTAGACCACTTGGCCCCTCCAGCCTCTAGACTTGAGCAGATTGGGCCAGCACTAGAGCCAAGGGTTACCACGTCATATATTAGCTGGAGACCTCTAACTAATGGCCTAGCACGACAATCCAAGAAAGACCAATTAGAGGCTCTCTTGAACCAAGGAACAGAAAGAAATTGTCAGGTGGCAGAGGGAGTTGAAGTAGGGAGGTCAGAGACAAGTGGACCTTGGCCAGTAAAGCCATGTGTGAGCCAAGATAAGAGGGAGCAGAGACCAAGAAGAAGCAGAAGTCTGTGGGTAGGTAGAGGAGAAAGGAGCAGTTCTGTGCAGAGATGGAGAGGGTGGGAGGAGAGGAAGAATGAAGACAACAGTCCCAGAGCTGCTTCCTTCCTGCTGGTGTTTCCATTCCAGGCCTTACAAGAAACTCCTTTAGGGGGCCGCCCCGTGGCCGAGTGGTTAAGTTTGTGGGCTCTGCTCCGCTGCTGTGGCCCAGGGTTTCGCTGGTTCGGATCCTGGGCGTGGACATGGCACCACTCATCAAGCCATGCTGAGGCAGCATCCCACATGCCACAACTAGAAGGACCCACAACTAAAAATATATAACTATATACCAGGGGGATTTGGAGAGAAAAAGGAAAAATAAAATCTTAAAAGAAAAAAAAAGAAACTCCTTTATATTTGAGCTAGATTGGGTAGGTTTCTGTTCCTTGCAGCCCAATGAGCCTGACCCTACTTGTTACCGTGGCAAGTCTCTGCCCCCTGTCTGGGCCTCAGTTTGACTACACCGTCTCTAAGATCTTCTCCAGATCAATGTTCTCTTTGAACATCATGCAGAGTGAATGGGTTTTAGGTTGTTGGCAACTGAGTTCAGTATTAGTTACAGAGTGTCCAAGTTATCCTGGCTCCCAAAATAACTTGGTGGCTGGTTAAAGAGCCTGTGGGAGGATCCAACACACACCTGGCTTTGAACCTGAGCCCTGCTGATAGAGTCCGCCTCCCTTGTCCATTGCATCCTTTGTTGGATCACAAAGGGACTGAGGAACCAGGGCTGGTGTTTCTCCAGTATCTTTTGGCTGCTGAATGCCCTACCTACCCCCTTAACACTTTCCTGGACCCACTTCAGCATTTCAGAGGATCCCAGTGCCAGGTCTGTTCCAAAGAAAGTGCCACTCCAGGAAGAATTTGAACAAAGAAAGTTTCCTTCTTTGGTGTTAAGATCTCTTGCCTTCCAGCTGTTTGGCTCTCGGCCTGTGCCCTGCCTTCATCCTTCTAAGCTAACAACTATGTTGATAATAATACTTCGTTGCTTTTGCACGGTGCTTTGTGCATTTCAGAGCATTTTCATGCTTATTATCTTATTTGGTATTCACAGAATCCCAGGGAGGATGGGCAAGAAGGAGAGACAGAGGGCAATACCTCTCATTTCTCCCATCCCATACACCCTCTTAAAATAACTACTTTAAAAGAATTTAGAAGAATTATCCTTCTGTTCTTTTTAAACCAGATGGACATATTGAGACTGACCTTGATTAAGTGACTTGCCCAAGATCACAGAGCAAGTTAATGGCTGAGTTGGATCTAGATTTCCAATCATGGATCACACTTAAGCAGGATTTGCCTGACACCACCTTGAAAAACACTACTGGCCATGGCAAGGGACCTCTGAGAGAAGTGGTGTTCTTGACACCGCTGCCCCTTTGAGGCCTCCAGGAGTCATTCACAATCTTCCCCTCCAGTCTCTACAGAGATTTGGCTACTCCCCAGTGGCTTGGGTAGCACCAGGGGCCCATAGAAATAAGCCAGGTTTGATGTAAGGATTTAGTAACAGTTCCTTAGGTGTTGGCATGGATAAAGGCCATTGGAAGAGTTGGTTTTCTTGTTGTGATTACAGAGCACCTGGTGGAAGGTATGACAGGAAATATTGAAAACCATCGGTCTATCCCTCCATCAGCACCTCTGAAAGAGAGGAAGCAGAGGTAATAGTCCCTGCCCCGCCTCCTCCCTAAACTATTCTGCAGCAAAGACACCCTTTCCTGGCCCCTCTGTTTTGGGCCCCTTTGCCAGCTACACTCATTGCTGCACTCCCACCTGGCCATCCCTGAGCCCATCCTTCCCGGCCACAATGTGGAGTCAAGCAGTGAGTTCTCTGTCATGCAGTTCTAATAGGGTTAAGTGAGGAAGCTCTGGAGGAAGAGCCTTTATCTGTGCTTTCTCCAGGGTCTGCCCTTGCTCCTTTCCCAATGCCCCAGCAGAGAGCTTAGTGTGCTTCTCTTTGGCATCACCCAGCCCCATAACAGCAAACAGCACGACTGGGAAATTAGTCACGGCAGTGAGCCTGTCCAATGGCCAAGGCAACACTGTGTCAGTCGGGGTGAAGACAAGAAAACAGAAAATGTGCTAGGAATTTCAAACAGAGGGAATTTGTTTCAGAGAACTGGTTAGAAATATGTTGTCTTGAAGGAGGGTAAGGCGGGGTAGACTAGAGATGGGTGGCTGCAGAAAGCTTCTCTCACTCCTAGGCGTGGAGGATCAAATGGAAGGGTGTTATTAGACCCAGATGTGTACTTTCTGTCGACACTGCTGGAGAGCTTTTTTTGAAATGATGCTGCTGGCAGAACTGCCAGAGGTCACTGGAGCCTCTGGCTACCCACTGCTGCCCCTCCAGTACCATGATGCTGCTGGAGCCTGTGGCAGTAGGCCACCACTGCTTGAAATGGTGAAGGTCTCTGAGCCCACAACCACTGGCAGATGCAGAGAGAAAATGGCTTTTCCTCTCCTCCCGCCACACAATTTCCTACCAGTACTTCCCAGTGGCTGAATCTGACAGGAAGCTGGCTAGTGAGAGGAGTCTGAAAATGTCGTTTTCAGGGCCCAGCACACTCAAGCACAAAGCAAAGCATGGAAAAGCTAGAGTGGGGCTCAGAGCAAACAGGCAAATGACCAACATAAATGCTACTGAAACTTACAACTAGTGTTGGCACCTTAAAGGCCATGTGTATTGGACATTAGTTGATTACCTCATTTCTCCATTTCTCCCTTTGCAACAGCCCGTGCTTTCATTTCCAGGATCCACGTGTTTTCAGGAAGCTGACTCCATCAGGGTAGAGGAGGGCTGAGCCAGTCAATCCCACTGACCAGAATGACTGGTTCAGGTGGGTCATATGAACTCACCAGTCCAATCAGAGTGGATCTCAGGATTTTTGCTGAGAAGGCTGGCACACAGCCTGTCTCTTCCTTGCTAACCACGAATGAGGAAGTATGCAGGCCCTGGGAGCTGTTGGCAGTCATCTTGGGACAATAAGAGGAGCAGAAACCAGGAAGAAAGAATAGCCCTGAGGACTAGGAGGTTAATTTGGGGCAACATGGAAGCCATATGCTGTAGTCACTGCTTAGGAAGCTCTGGCATGGTGAATCAGGTTCATGCCCCTTACGATGCCTATTGTTGATCACAAAGCAAGACCAATTTACAAGCATCAAGGAAAACTCTGGAAGAGAAAGAAAGTTCTAGATATCAGCCACTTTTCCCATAGTCACATCCTGGATCAAAGGCTTTTAAATATTTTTTAGTGTGCCCTCAATAAAAAATAAATTTTATAGTGTGACACTACAGTGTGACGTAGCTGTATACATAACTGAAACAAAAGTTTCACCATAATTTTCATAGTATTTACCCTTGCTATGTGCAATTACAGTTATGCGCTGCATAACAACATTATGGGCAATGAGAGACTGCATACACGATGGTGGTCCCACAAGATTAGTCCCATATAGCCTAGGTGTGTAGTAGACTATATCATTTAGGTTTGTGTAAGTACACTCTATGATGTTCTCACAGTGACAAAATTGCCTAATGACGCATTTCTCAGAATGTGTCCCAGTTGTTAAGCAATGCATAACTATAATTCAAATTTCCAATTCTATTCTATTCCATTTAAAAAATAAAGCTGGTTGCAAACTTCTAAATGCTTTCATGATCTACTAACGGGTTATGCCCTGCACCTAGAAAAACATTGCCCTATACCATGCCATCATCGATTGCTGCAAAACTTAACTCTGGATTTTAAGCATCCTAACTTTACTAACTTTCCTGCTTCTGTACACGAATTCCCTGCCTTCCTTTGCTCTGAAGGGAAGTCTCAGTGTCCCAGATCCTATCAGAGGTCAACCTCTCCCCAATCTGTGCCAAGGACCCCAAAACTTACCTCTGCAGATATTCTCTCTCTTTTGCATTGTCAATTTCTGCCTGTCTAATGGAATATTTAATTTACAAAATTGCTCCAGAGTTTCTCTTCTTAAAATCCAAAACAAACCAACAAATAAAAAGCTCCCTTTGGCCCCATTTCAACTTCCACTTCCTTGAACCAAACCAGAGTAGATATGGTTGACTGGGACAGGAAGCAGAAAAGTGGCCTAGACATGAACTCAGTAGACATTAGTCTAATAAAACCTATCTCACTGAGTTGACTGAGGAATCAAATGAGATCAACACCTAAGGCAAAACCTTACTCCCCACCAATAATAATTATCATAGTGACCATTTGTTGAGCAAGTCCTCTGTGCCAGGCAATATGCTAAGGACCTTAAAATGGTTTCCAAGCCAAGAAGGATTCCCTAGCACCTTCTCACTGCAGTTTTCTCCCTCTGATAACTTAACTAACATTTTTAGAGGTCTACCATGCACCAAGGAGTGGACTGACTGACTTGCATTCATTCATTCTATAGATGTTAATTAAGCACCTACTATGGTGCTAGGAACTTACTAGGTGCTGGGGACACTGTGATGAACAAGGCCTTCAACCTTGAAGGACTCACAATCTAGTCACACAGTAAGTGAAATATAATGAGAGCATATCCATGAGGTGTTCTTTCCTTGTGTCTTCCTTGGCTCTAGACCTCACAACTGACAGTGTTTCTGATTCTGTTTTTCTGGCTTGGCCTTGGAGCCCTACCTTCAGGACATGCTTTGAGTTCTCAGCTCTGTGTGTGGCCATCAGGATTAAGAGAAATGCTTGTGTTCCCTATCTCTCCCTGCCTGGGATCCTCCTCCAGAAGAGACAGACTTAGCAGATGTCCAAAAGACAGGTAAATTGATGCTCTGGGTTTTACCCCATCACACTTTTAATACTTCTCTGTCTTAATTCACTCCTAGTCTCCTAATTGCCAAATCCAACTGACTCTTTGTCCTTTTGAAGATCTTTTGCCCTTATCTCTCTTTTTGGTATCACATATCATTTACTCTTCTTTGCATCTTTCACTCTACAGCTCAGAGTGGTTAAATAAGCTGTTCAATTTATACCACTAAGTAGTAGAGCAGGGACTTGAACCCAGATCAGGCTGACTCCAAAGCCCATGCTATGGCCAATACTCCATGCTGCCTTTCCAAGCAGACCAATAGTCTAGATCTGTGCTGTCCAATATGCATTCACAACATGTAGCTATTTAAATTTAAATTAAAATACAATGAAATTAAAAATTCAGTTTCTCAGTTGCACTAACCATCTTCAAGTGCTCAATAGCCACATGTGGCTGGTGGCCACTATACTGAACAGCACAGATGTAAAAAATTTCCATCATTGCAGAAAGTTCTTGGATAGCATTGGTTTAGACAAAGTGTAAGGTGGCATTGGGTCAGATAGCATCTGTCCTCTGACCTCTTCTGTTTACCCTCTCTCCACTTATTTATTCTCTGGGAATGAGCAGCCATTGTTTGATCTGCCCAACTCTCTACTCCCACTTTTCTGGGAAGTGTTACTCTATCCTGCAGCTTGCTATCATACCGTTATTCACAGGGTTACAGTGGACACCACCACATTTACAGATGACCCTATGCCCCCCTCCACATTAAGGTTGATTGGTTCAGGGGCGGACACCTGGCCAAAGCCAGCCCAAGCAGCAGCTCTTTCTCCCAGGAGTTCAAAAATTGAGCCTAAAAGTCACCTGGCTGATCTCTTGAACAGAGGTGACTTGGGATCTATGGGTGACCATGTTTTCTTGATTTCGATTGGGAAAACTGGTTTTCAGAGAGATAAAGAAATGACAAAACAGTTAATACATATTGGGGAGAGTTGGATCTAGGTGCTCAAAGGCTGTCAGGGCTCTGTGTCCGTCTCTTTCTCTGTGATGCCTTCGTGCTTAGGCAGGCTGTCTCCATGAAGCAGAAATGATGGCCACCCACAGATTCTCATAGCTCAGACCTTCAGAAGGAAAGTCCTGTCTCTCCCATATCTATATTTCATATCTTTAGGAAGGCTTTGCTTAGCTTAGTTTGGGTCATGTGCCCATCTGTTCAGAAACTGTGACCTGTCTTAGCAAGGATTTCTAGAACACAAACTTGAAGAAGGGGTTAAGTGCTAAAGCCTTACGTGGGAGGCACAATCCTAGAGCAGTGAGAATGAGGGGATGGGGAAGCAGGAAAAGATGGCAAGTAATGCAAGGAAATGTTTGCTGCTACTTCTTCATAATGAGTAGTCTCTTTATGGGTCCACCCACTTGGCCATGCAGAATGTTTCTAGAGAGGTTGTATAGCAAAATTATACTTTGAAACAGTCCATCAGAGGAAGGAAGGGAGAGTGGATTGTTCTATCTGCTGTTTCCTGTCTTGTCTCCCATCGATCAGTTTGCCCTATGGCTAGTTAAATCCCCTAGACTTCTAGGGTGCTTCACTGACCCCTTCAGCAGCTGCTCAGGAAGTGAGAGCTCGTGCTCCGTGAGGTGGTGTGTCATCAGAGTCTGGAAGCTGCAGAAGCCATAGAATCCATGTTCACAACTAGTTGGCCTCAGGCAGCAGAACTGGGAGGCCTCATTCAGAGTTGGTCAACCTTGTCTGTGGTTGAGGTGGACCAAGTGGCTAGTGGTCTGGGAGCCAAGTGATGCTGAGAGACTCTGAGGAGGCACTGGGCCAAGATGTGGGGATCATTATGATTGGTCACATTGGGTTGTATGCCTACCCCTATGGCTGATGTGGTATAGAAGAGATACTACAACATGAAGTATCTGACGTTCCCTACCCTCCTGTCAGTTCAGATCCTCAGAAAATCAGAGACCACGACAGATTAAATGCAAGCAATTTATTATGGAAAACACCTGTGGAAGAAAATGGGGCAGGAGCTGGGAGAGACTGAGAGGACCACTGGATAGTGATGCAGGTCTGACTCTAAGTGAAGGAGCGAGAAGGAAGGAGTTCTAGGTGGAAGCGTCTTAGACCACAGTGCAGCTCTAAGGAGAATTTGGCAAGGCCACTGAGGAGTCTTTGAGCCAAAGTTGTCCATGAGAAGAGTACCACTTATCCCAGGAAAAAGCCTGTCCTAAAGTCCCTTCTGTGCTCAGTCGCTGGCCAGGAGCAGCCTGTGGGAAGTGAGGCCTGGGAGTGAAGGGCAAGGGATTTCAAAGCTGAGCATGGACTTCAGAGCTCAGCAGCTGAGCTGTTGGTGCATTCCCCCAGCTGGAGATCTGAGAAGCGCATTCTCACAGCCACACACCTTCCCCGCTCAGCACTATGTACAGAAGAAGGATGATTCTACAATCTAAAAAGGAAAAAAGTAGAGTGCTACTACCATTTGAAAGGGTAAGGGTGTTGAGCAGGCAAGACAATTTCCAGGTTACAATGTCCCACTTGTAATTCAAACTCTACAGTCCAAACCTGAACTAATGACTTCTCCATGCTCTGGAGTCATCCTCTTCCCTGTTCTCATTGTTACTGATGTGCTCAGCCCCTCACTACATCTTGCCTGAACTATTGTGGAATTCTTCAATTGGTCATTCTGAAATCCTATTCTGTCCTATGCTCTCTGCCAGATTGTCTTTAAACACAGCTTTGACCATGTCACTCCCCTTTGTAAAACTTCTATCATTGAGAATGTAAAGTGGTGTAGTTGCTGTGGAAAACAGTGTGGTCAAAAAACGAAACATAGAATTACTGTATGATCCAGCAATTTCACTTCTGGGTGTATACCCAAAAGAATTGAAAGCAGGGACTCAAAACAAATATTTGTACACCATGTTCACAGCAGCATAATTCACAATAGCTAAAAGATGGAAACAACCCAAATGTCCATCAACGGATGAACAGATAAACAAAATGTGGTATATACACACAATGGAATACTATATTCAGCCACGAAAAGAAATGAAATTTTGGTACATGCTACGACATGAATGAGCCTTGCACACATTATGCTAAGTGAAATAAGCCAGACACAAAAGAACAAATGTTGTATGATTCCACTTATATGAGATATCTAGAATAGTCAAATTGATAGAGACAGAAAATAGAACAGTGGTTACCAAGAGCTAGGGGAGGGGAGGATGGGGAGTTACTGTTTAATGGGTACAGAGTTTCAGCATGTGATGATGAAAAAATTCTGGAGATGGATAGTGGTGATGGTTGCACAACAATGTGACTGTGCTTAATGCCACTGAACTGGACACTTAAAAATGGCAAAACAAAACCAAAAAACTTCCACCATTAACTCTCTGTAGTAGAAAATAAAACCCAAGAGGCTTAATCTGACCTTAATATATCTTTTCACACAATTCTTCCTTTTCCTCTTACTCTATATTCCCCCGATTGGTCTCTGGCTTCTTATATTTGCTCTAGTGGCCACCTACACATAGCATGCTCTTCTCCTAATTCTACTCATTTTTCAAGACCCAGTTCAAATATCACATCCTTGTGAATCTTTCCTGAACTCCTATCCTATTTCATAATAAGGGAAAGTAAACTTTCCCTTTTTTTTCCTTCTTTTAAGGAAGATTAGCCCTGAGCTAACATCTGCTGCCAGCCCTCCTCTCTTTGCTGAGGAAGATTGGCCCTGAGCTAACATCTGTGCCCATTTTCCTCTACTTTATATGTGGGATGCCACCACAACATGGCTTGATAAGCAGTGCATAGGTCCGTGCCTGGGATCCAAACCAATGAACCCTAGTTCATTGAACTGCAGTGGAGTGTGTGAACTTAACCACTGTGCCACCAGGCCAGCCCCTCTCTCTCTTTTTTGAACCCCCACAGCATGTGAATTGTATTTCTCTTCAGCACTTACTGCTTTTCTTTTAGACCAAAGAAGGCACAGAATGAGATAGATGGGTGTACCTTAAGGTAGTCCAGCTGGCCATCTAGACAGGTACCTCTACAGTGCTATAACCTTAAGGAATTTACCATCATCCCAGAACTGGTCTTCAGTCTTGCAAATTCAGAAGCCTGATTTTAATAGTAAGCATAGAGTGGAACCATCTCCCAGGGGGGCTCTTGTATTCATGAAATTCACAGAAACTGATAGTTATATAAACCAGAATCCAATAGATTGATGTAAATGAAAAATACAATTATCAAAAGAACTAGGGTCCTCTAAAGATATTCCATGTTCATGGATGGGAAGAATAAACATAGTTAAAATGTCCATATTACCTAAAGCAATCTACAGATTCAATGCAATCCCAATCAGAATCCTGAAGATATTCTTCACGGAAATAGAACAAAGAATCCTAAAATTTATATGGAACAACAAAAGACCTCAAATAGGGACTGGCCTCATGGCCAAGTGGTTAAGTTTGTACACTCTGCTTTGGCTGCCCAGGGTTTCACCAGTTTGGATCCTGGGCATGGACATGGCACCGCTCATCAGGCCATACTGAGGTGGCATCCCACATGGCACAACCAGAGGCACTCACAACTAGAATATACAACTATGTACTGGGGGGCTTTGGGGAGAAGAAGAAAAAAAAGAAAAAAGAAGAAGATTGGCAACAGTTGTTAGCTTAGGTGCCAATCTCTAAAGAAAAAAAAAAAAAAAAACAACCCCAAATAGCCAAAGCAATCCTAAGAAAAAAAGAGCAAAACTGGAGCCATCAAATTCCTCACTTTAAAATATACTACAAAGCTATAATAATCAAAACAGCACAGTACTGGCAGAAAAACAGACACACAGATCAATGGAACAAAATTGAAAGCGCAGAAATAAAACCACACATCTCTGGACAGTTAATCTTTGACAAAGGAGCCAAGAACATACATTGGAGAAAAGTAAGTCTCTTTAATAAATAGTGTTGGGAAAATTGGACAGCCACATGCAAAAGAGTGAAAGTAGACCATTATCTTACACCATATACAAAAATTAACTCAAAATGGATTAAAGACGAACGTAAGACCTGAAACCATGAAACTAGAAGAAAATATAGGCAGTATGCTCTTTGACATCGGTCTTAGTAGTATGTTTTTGAATACCATGTCTACTTAGGCAAGGGAAACAAAATAAAAAAATAAACAGATGAGACTACATCAGGCTAAAAAGCTTCTGCAAGGGATAGGAAATCATGAGCAAAACGAAAATACAACCCACCAAATGGGAGAAAATATTTGCAAATCATATATTTAACAAGGGGTTAATTTCCAAAATATGTAAAAAACTCATACAACTCAACAACAAAAAAACCAAACAACCCAATCAAAAAATGGACAGAAGATATGAACAGACATTTTTACAAAGAAGATAAAAAAGATGGCCAACAGGCACATGAAAAGATGTTCAACATTACTAATTATTAGAGAAATGCAAATCAAAACTACAATGAGCTATCACCTTACGCCTGTCAGAATGGCTATAATTAACAAGACAAAAAACAACAAATGTTGGAGAGGATGTGGAGAAAAGGGCGCCCTCATACACTGCTGGTGGGAATGCAAACTGGTACAGCCACTATGGAAAAGAGTATGGAGATGTCTCAAAAAATTAAAAATAGAAATACTATATGATCCAGCTTTCCCACTACTGGGTATTTATCCAAAGAACATGAAATCAACAATTCTAAGAGATTTATGCACCCCCATGTTCATTGCAGCATTATTCACAATAGCCAAAATGTGGAAACAACCCAAGTGCCCATCAACTGATGAATGGATAAAGATGTGGTACATACTATGCAATGGAATACTACTCAGCCATAAAAAGACAAAATGGTGCCATTTGCAACAACACAGATGGACCTTGCTGGTATCATGCTAAGCGAAATAAGCCAGACGAGGACAAACACCCTGTGATTTCATTCATATGTGGTAGATAAACACATGGATGAGAACAGATTAGTCATTACCAGAGGGGAAGGGGGCGAGGGGGAGGGTGAAAGGAGTAAAGGGGCACATATATATGGTGACAGACAAAAACTAGACTATTGGTGGTGAGCACGATGCAGTCTACACAGAAACTGATATAGAATATTGTACACCTGAAATTATACAATGTTATAAGCTAATATGACCTCAATAAAATAATTAAATTTTTTTTAAAAAAGGAACTGGGATCCTCTAGATGGCAGATCACTAAATTCTGTCCCTATAGGCAAGATATTTGCTGGGTGAGCATAGACTCACACCAGGAAAGCATGTTGAAGCATTTCCTAGCTGAGGAGCCTGAAATATTCTCACCTACTACAGGGCTAACATGGACCAGGAAATCCTAATGCTCAGGTCGGCCGGACCGAGACAGTGCTGAGAGGGACTATGCCAGGGCTTGCCCCTGTGACGGCCTTGTTTCGGGCTATCACGGGTAATTAAGTCCTTTGGTTCACAGAATCTCTTTCCCAACAGATTACAGAATGACTGGTTGATAAGATTGATTAGGCTTCTGTTTATTAAATTCCAATCACATCTGCCTTCTTGAGATGCCTCCCATATGATCTGGATCAGAGCTTGGTTTGATTTTGATTATGTTTGTAGACAAGCTCTCGGCTTACCCGCAGAGAGAGCTCATTTCTGGGCTGTATTAGTCAGTTTAGGCCAGCCAGGTTACACTGCAGTAACAAATAACTAAAACAATCTCAGTGGCTTATAACAACAAAGGTTTATTTCTTACTCACGTTACATTACGTGTCATGTGTGTCTGCTGTGGCTCTGCACACCTTTATTCTGAGACCAAAGCTTGAGAAGCAGCTCTATTTGGGACATGCAACTCTCCTGGCAGAAGAAAAATAATATGGCAGAATCATGAGATGGCCTATACCTTCCTGCTCAGAAGTGGCTCATGCCATTTCTACTCACATTTTCTTGATCAAAACAAGGCCAAGCTTGATGACATTAGGGTGAGAAGTATAATTTCCTAGGGAAAGGCCGGGGGGGGGGTGGGGGTTAGAAAAGGAGGGGCAGAGAATATTGATAATAGTCTACAGCAAGGACTAATATTTATCTTGTATGCACCAGTATGACTGTTACCAGTTATAATACTTACCACTAAAATATTGAAATACTTTCATACTAGCTGGTAAATAGCTGCTGTCTCCAGCCTCCTGACAACTCCCTTCCTTTGGCATCCCCTGAGACCTGCTACTCACAAACTAGCAACCGAAGGGTTAACACCTAGCACAGAAGGGTATCTCCAGCACCCTTCCTGGACTTCAAATCTGCCAGATCAATGCTTGAGCACCACCTGTTAAACATGTTTACCGTCACCCTTAGCTAATTTCCTCAGTATGTAGACTCTTAATAGTTTAATTCTGAGGGCACCTCCAGGCTCTTGGAGGGAGGCTAACTGCAGCCTCTACGGCTCTCAATACTTAATTATTACAATAATAACTAATAACACTGATTTGTGCTGCATTTTTTCACCTCTTTTGCAAACATAGTATAAGAAACAATTGCTCGGGGCCGACCCTGTGGCCCAGTGGTTAAGTTGACGTGCTCCACTTCACTGGCCCAGGGTTTCGCAGATTTGAATCCTGGGTGCGGACATGGCACCGCTCATCAGGCCATGCTGAGGAGGCGTCCCACATGCCACAACTAGAAGGACTCACAACTAAAATATATAACTATGTACTGGCGGGATTTGGGAAGAAAAAACAAAAAAAAAAAAAGAGAAATAATTGCTCAATAACTATTTGTAGAAAGACTCACCTAGCTTTTTCCCATTAGCTAAGCTCATGTTTCTACTATCTCAACACAGCGTTTCTTATTTTAGGTCTGCCTGTTTTTAATTTTTTCTGCCATTTCTATGTCAGAAAAATGTCATCATCATCACTAACTTCTTTATGACACTTTTGCAATTTTCAAAGCACTCTTCCTTGCACTATTTCATTCAATCTCTCCGATACTCCCAGGAGGCAGGAATTAGATCATTTTACAAAGGAAGACACTGAGACTCAGTGAAGTCAGGTGACTTATAGCTAGTTAGGTTTCGTTCAGTCGTTTATCAAATATTTACGGAGTGCCTGAAGTAAGATTTACTAAGGTTGGATTTGAAAACAGTTTTCCTGAATTCACGTCAAGGGTTTATTCCACTATTCTCAAGGACTTTTATCACCAGAGTCACAAACTCAAAGGAAGGAAATAATGTGTGTTGATTTTATTGGACCCCTACAAAACAAGTCTCAGAAAGGCTCCAAGGTCATTTATAAACTTCAAGGTGATCACCAGCAGGAGCAGCCTCATTTTTCTGTTTGCTACTTAACGCACTGTTTCACTGTAGATAATTCCATTCAATAAATATTTGATAACTTTATCTACAGGTTTCGGAGCTATTCAAATTGAGTTTTGACGCTTACTAGCTGTGGGACCTTGATCAAGTTACTTAACCCTTTTGAGCTTCAGTTTTACCATCCGTAAAACAGAAATAATACTAATGCCTTCGGCCTAAATGGTTGTAGAGATTAAAGAAAGTATGAAAAGATAGAATGCTCGTTGTAGCTGTGGTTTCTAATGGACTTTTGATGAAGCTCTCAACTCTGCATTCAAATGAGGAAAACTGTGTCCAGGTCGATGTACGGTTACAAGCTGACATTCTAGGGAAGTGCCGTTCTTTATTCTGGAGGATATCGTCTTGCACTTTTGGTGTTAAATTCCCTCTTTTACGGTACTGGTAGCTATCTTCTTTACTGGTGCACTTAATCTGGCATCCCCACGTCGTCCTTCGTCCTCCAGCTCTCTTTCGTCCCAAATTAAAAAAAAAAACAAAAAACTATTTATTCCTTAAAATTCAAAAGTGTGCGCGACAAAGCAGACACCCACAAGGATAGAACGCCCTACGGAGGTCACCGAGCAACGCCTCAGGAGCCGCCCCCCACAAAAGGGCGGGGCCAGAAGGCTCCCGGATCTCATTCCGCCTCACGTGTCGTCGCCCCCTTCCCAATTCTCGCGAGACTTCAAGCAACTGAGCTGCGCATAACGAGACACTGGGAGTCGAGGCGCCAAGGGAGGGGGAGGGGAAGGGGAGAAGGTGCAAACGGCGTGGCCGCCATCTTGTTTGTACCCCCGCTTCGCGCGCGCTCCGTTCTCCGTGACGCACGCTTCCCCCTCCCCTGCGCCGTGCCCAGGCCTCTGCATTGCCCGACTCCGCAGGAGCGCGGGGGCGGCTCCTGCTCTTCCCTGGACTCCTGAGCAGAGGCGTGTGAGTGTGCGGGAGCGTCTGTGGGAGGGAAGGCGAGCGGCGGCGGCGGGGGGAGGGGCCGCGCTTCCCGCCTTCGGCGGAGACCTCACTTCCCTCGCGCGGCCGCTGCTGTGGTTCGGTCCGGCCTGCCCGCCGCCATGTTGTGTTCTCGCCGGGCCCGCCGCTCTCGCCGCAGCCGCGCTCGCGGGGTCCGTGCGCCTGGTCGGCCCGGCCCGCGGGCTTTCTCCCATTGGCGGAAGACGACGGCGGGGGGGGCTCGCTCGTGATTGGTCGGTGGCGGGGAGGCCGCGGACCTGGCACCTTATTGGTCGCGCTGTCTCCGGCCTGGGGGGTGATTAAGGAATCGGAGGCTGCGGGGAGGCTCGGGTCTTGGGGTCGGGCTGCGGGGTGATGACCTCTTACGGCTCAGGCGTCGGGGGGAGGCTGAGGGCGAGCCTAGGCGCCTTAGTGGGGAAGAGAGGGTGATGGTCTGGCAGGTACTTCGGAGGTAGCCTGTGCATGGCCCGAAGTGGGCGGCACTCTAATTCCAGAGTTACCCTCCCTGGAACATACGTGGTCTGGGCTAGGGTTCCAGGCTTGGAAACAGTGAAACCCGAGTTACAGGCTGAGAGGATCTTTGAGATCCAGGGATGCTAGACCTGGAGCATCACACAGTTTGGGAGCGACCCTGATGTCCATGGATGGCAGGTCTGAGGGCGTGGCATAGGAGGAGAGGCTTCACGGCCCCAGGAACATATCCGGATGATAGTCACAGCAGGGATTTTGCTAGAGCGTGCCAGTGTTGAAACACTAAGGGTTTGGTGGAGTCTTGGAGTCCAGAGTTACCAGACCTGGGAAATGATGCCAGGAGGAAGTAAACAGACCCAGGCTGAGACGGATCCTATTGGAGAAGTGTGTCCAGTCTTAATAACTGAATGCCAAGCCTAGGAGGCATAGCATTAACTAGTGACGGATCTACACGAGTGAGAAAGTACGAAGCATTTTGGGGAACATTTTCAGATTTAGGAGTTATATTGAGAGCAATTACAGATTATTGGGTCTCAGGACCATGCATGTAATTTTGAGATGTTATCTATGAAGTTTTTCTGCTCTAGGAAGGATACAGGTCAGGGCTGAGTTTCCAAAGCTACCTTTTCTAGCAAATGTTATACTTTGCAAATTATCTGGTGAATGGATATTGTTAGGTTCCTCTGTAGTGGAAGAGAGCTTGACAGAGATCCTGGACCTTGACTCATTTATTTCCTTTTATACATGCCAAAAAAAATACACCACCTTCCTGTATACTTAATTTTTTTTTTTAATAAGCATCCCAGAACAAAAATAATCCAGCGCATAGTTTCTTGCATCTTGTCTTAAGTAACAAGACTTGTCAACACTTTCTGGTTCATGTTTCAGAAAGCTTTTGTTCTAATCAAGAGTTGTTGGAGTCAGCGTGCTGGGGGTACATTCCTTTTCCATTGGATTGTAATAACTTGAATTGTTCTACGTGTGCTCCTCTCAAGACTTGAAGATCATGGAAACACATTTATGTTAAACCTCTGTGTTTTCTAATTTGTATTTCCTTGTTAGTGTTGGGTGGTATTTTCTAGCTTTAGATAGATGTTACACTTCTGTTTTATACCAATTTCAAGAAACTCCTGTGGTTTTCAGATTTGCTCAGGTCTTTTTTGTTTGTTTGTTTTGTTTTGTTTTTTGAGGAAGATTAGCCCTGAACCAACTGCCGCCAATCCTCCTCTTTTTGCTAAGGAAGGCTGGCCCTGAGCTAACATCTGTGCCCATCTTCCTCTACTTTATATGTGGGATGCCTGCCACATCATGGCTTGTCAAGTGGTGCCATGTCTGCGTCCGGACCCGAACCGGTGAACCCCAGACCGCCGAAGCAGAAGGTGCGCACTTAACTGCTGCACTACTGGGCTGGCCCCAGGTTTGGTCAGTTTTATGTGAATGCAACTACATTTTTGAGAGAGAAGGGGAAAGTAGTAGAGGAAGGGAATTGACATCTTGGGGCACATTTAATACCACATTCCTGTTAGGTGGGCATCATCCCCATGTTGTAGATGAGAAGATTGAGGATCAGAGAGAGGTTAAGTAGTTTGTCCAGTGTCACTTAGTGGTTGAGCCGGGATTCGAATCCAAGTTGCCTGATGCCAAAGCCTGTAGTTGTATGTGCTACATCATGCTATCAACATAAACATGACTAGTCAAACTACGAGATAGTTTTTTTTTTTTTTAAGATTTTATTTTTCCTTTTTCTCCCCAAAGACCCCTGGTACATAGTTGCATATTTTTAGTTGTGGATCCTTCTAGTTGGGGCATGTGGGATGCCACCTCAGCATGGCTTGATGAGCGGTGCTGTGTCCGCACCCAGGATCCAAACTGGTGAAACCCTGGGCCCCTGAAGTGGAGCACGCGAACCCAACCACTCGGCCACGGGGCCGGCCCCTCCAAGATAGTTTTATATTTCAAAGTGGATCATCTTTCTTTGATTTCTGGGTGTTAGGAGCGTATTGAGTGGGAGAATATAATAAGAATTTGTCATACTGTTTCAAAGATTCAGACCACAGAATGGTAACCATATGGAATATAGGTTCTTCAACTAGGTATTTAATTTATATCCCTTGGTGTCTGTTGTGAAGGGAAAGATTTACAAAATAAACTGCTGGAGTTTTCCTGAACCCAGGTAGAATGGGGAAGAACACACACAGAAAGTTTAAGAATCTGCATTCTTTAAAACCAGCCTTCAGAATATTGCTGACATAGTCTTTCTATATATGGAAGTGATTAATGCTAAGCAGTGAGGAACTACCAAGTGCATAGTGTAAAGAGCTCACTAGAGAGCTTTTTCAAACATCACCAGTTCTTTAGGAGGTTTGTCTCCAAACACTGGGACCTATCCAAAGCCTAATGCCTTCTTCAAACTGTGGGATAATGATTCCAGGGTATGCTTTTCCTGAGTGATGGGTAAAATTAAAACTGGATATAATAAAATATTTGCAATTCCCATTTTGAATGGAAACCTTTAAATAATTCAGGTTTCCAGGGGAGACCAGTAAATTGGAAGTCATAATTGCTTTGTGTTTTGAAATGATTAGGTGAGAGTCTCCTCCTCCATTTTATTTGCAATCACATTGCAGTGTGGAAGATTAAGAATCAAAAGTATGAGGGGCAATAGGGCTTGCCATGCGTTTTATACATTGGTCATCTCAGTTTCCTTTGGCTCAGTCATGACGTTAACCAAATGTGAAGAATGTAATGGCATCCGTAACTGAGTTTCTTTTTTAGTAAGTCTAGACAAGGTTACAAAAACAAGTGTATACATGTGTCTTTCTTATTCAGCAAGCATTTCTTGACTACTTGCCCTTCAACACCAGTGGCCACCTTCTTTCCATATTAGCTCCTTAGACCCATGGCCACTTGCTGGATCTTGTTATCATCTGGAATTGACAAACCTAGAAATCTTGAACTCCCAGGAGGTCTGAATAGGTCTGAGTTTGTATTAAAAACTTGTGGGGGCTGGCCCTGTGGCCAAGTGGTTAAGTCAGTTAAATCAGTACACACCACTTTGGCAGCCCAGGGCTTTACCGGTGCGCACCCTGGGCACGGACCTAGCACTGCTCATCAGGCCATGCTGAGGCTGCGTCCCACATAGCACACAACCAGAAGGACCTGCAACTAGAATTTACAGCTATTTATTGGGGGGAGCTTTGGAGAGAAGAAAAAAAAATTGGCAACAGATGTGAGCTCAGGTGCCAATCTTAAAAAAACAACAACAAAACTTGTGAACTTGCTTTGTCGTTTTAGCAAAAAGGTCATACCAATGCTGTATACTTTACAGATTGTGTCCATGTCATTTTATTAATCTTTATACCAAGTAAGTCTATTATCTCATTTATGCTTACACGTTTTCAATTTGGTCAAAACTGTTTAGTTGTACTAGAAGATACAAGGTTTCTTATCCCGGTGTATGAGAAATGGAGGCAGTGAAATGAGGGGCCTTGCTGGGTGTCTTTCTGAGGCAATTTTGAAGTTCACTTCTGTTATCTTGTAGTTCAGAAGTACTGAGTGACTAAAGATCCATGAATGTAACTGAGGAATAATATCATAGTTACTGCCTTTTATTGAGTGCTTATATTGTACCAACTAGGGTATAAGTGTATTATGTAAATGATCCTCACACAGTATGAGGTAGCTACTCTTACCACCTTCATTTTCACATGTGAGGAAACTGAGGAGTTAAGTAA
Source organism: Equus quagga (assembly GCF_021613505.1). Lineage (NCBI taxonomy): Eukaryota > Metazoa > Chordata > Mammalia > Perissodactyla > Equidae > Equus > Equus quagga. The sequence goes on along the minus strand of NC_060271.1, from coordinate 17,509,437 downwards.
TTTGCTCAAGGTCACACAGTGAATAAGTGGCAGAGCCCAGAATCAAACATTGGTCTGTAACTCTTAATTCTTACACTATCTGTGGAGCCTTTACTCTTAAACACTGGGTTCTCTTGACACCATAGAATATTATGAAAAAAGAAAAATCCTTGCATCTTAGCTCAGGAAGTGACCTTTGATTCTTTTAGGCATGTCCTTTGTACTGAGACCATAGAGAGTGTGATGACCTTGACAAGGTCACTTAACTTTGCAAGGGCAGAGGCAAGTCTAGCCAGATCACTGGATTCCTAGACCAGTGCTTATTCCACGGGACAACATTGTCTCTCCTGTGGAAGCATTGACTTGATAGCAGAGATGACTCTAAGGTACCTTTTGTGTTTTGACAAATTTTCCTCATTCACAGGAGGGAGAATGGCAGAGGGTATTATTAGGGTCACAGATGACCTTCTTGAAGTTCATTCCAGCCTCAGGCATACAACCTAGGAATAACATTCCTTAGCCAGCAAGTTGTTCTTTTCCATTCTATTTCTTGTGCTCAAAGCAAACTGAGAGTTATCTGATGTCTTACGGTCTCTCTTTTCATTTTGTTTATTCAGTTTTTCATGCATGCACTGTGACTAGTTAGGAAGACTACAAGGTCATTTTAGTATTTTCCCACAGAGGCTCAAAGCACCTAACATAATTTAAGTAGATTAATTGTAGGAGGAAATGGATTTAAAATACTTTGGGCAAAAAGTACCTTTGGAAGGGGCACTGATGTTGGAGTCAGACCTGGGAAAGAATTCTGTCTGCAATGCTTTTACCCTCTGTGTGAGCTGTGGGTCAGATTCTTAACCTGTCTGAGCCTTAGTTTCTTCCTTTGTAAAGTAGTGGTAATAATACCTATCCTATAGAGTAATTGTGAAAAATGAATACAATAGCATGTGGTAGGTGCCTGTCACTGAGTGGGCCTTAATAAGAATGAGCACATCACTTTCTTTTTTGAGCAGCATAAAAATCTGTCCTGACAGCCAGTTAGAGCTTCCCTGATGAGGAGGCCTTTTGTAATTATCTAGTCTGTGAGGTACAGTAAGATTTCTACATGGGGAGCAACCACTTGACATGAAATAACCTAATTTAGTTGTGCTGTTGTGGTTTAGGGGCTGATCTGCAGTGGACGAGTGTGAGGTCAGTATTACTTACAAATGCACAAAGTAGTAGATCATTTGTTTCCGGGTTAGGTTGTCTCCTCATTGCCTCTCTTAATCCCCAGGTTCCTAGTGGTAATGATTCTGATGAGATGAAAACTTCTTCATATTTGCCAAATGGCAATGATTATTGATATCATGACAACTAGTTTTATCCTTCTGTCCAGAAAGAGGTCTGCATTATATCATTTAAAATTTTTCCTAATTGTAGAAATTGTCACTTGAGTAGGACTGTCAGTTTGGTTTGTAGTCACTTGGGTAACATTTTCTTTGAAGTAAGCAGGAAGACAACATTGTGGAATGGTTCCGGGAAAAAATCTTTCTTCCTTCCAGAAATTTTTGCGAGGTTGCAAAATTTGCTGCACCCTTCCCGCACTTCTCCATGTTTTAGCAGTGATGTACTTGATAGCAGTGAGGCGACACCTGTACTCGTTTTCAGCATGGGACTTGTATTTTCCATTTTGGTTTAAGTTCTTGCTTGTCTACAGGCAGATTACTTCTAAATCCAGTGTGCTTTCTTTTATACAGTGAGAGCTTTCTAATGGATAGACTTCAGGTGCAGTTTAGAGAGAGGGACTAGTCTAACCTTTGCGTTTGAGTGTTTCTAGTAGAATAGGTTTAAATTAAAGATTCAACTCTCCATGTCCAAGGTATGTAAAGTGTCCTATTTAAATGAATACCCTTCATTTAAAATCAACAGTATATTGTTATAAGTCATATTCAAGAATTATTCTTAAATGCTTTCATGGGTATGAGCAGTGCTTCAATAAAGCTTCAGTGACTAATAGGAAATGATATTGGAGTATAGCATATTTTGTATCACGTCACTGCCTTAAATCGATTAGAGTTACTGAAGGTTTTCAGTCTCTAATTACTGTTAACCCTGTGCTCAGGAGTTGCAAATTGTCCAGTGATCTATTTGAAATGAGATTCTTTGCCCAGTGTTAAGAAAACATATCCCCTCACCAGTGGCATGTTCTGTCCATTTAAAAGAGAACAGAGAAAGTATATGCTGTTTCCCCTGTTGAACATCTTTGTCATTTTTAACTATCTTAAAAATTATTGCTGTAAGTAATTAGTACTGTAGGTACCTTAGAATTTGCTCATTATCAAATAACAAAGTTGGGGCCTTTTTTTTTTTTAAGATTTTATTTTTTTCCTATTTCACCCCAAAGCCCCCCAGTACATAGTTGTATATTCTTCGTTGTGGGTCCTTCTCGTTGTGGCATGTGGGACGCCGCCTCAGTGTGGTTTGATGAGCAGTGCCATGTCTGCGCCCAGGATTCAAACTGACGAAACACTGGGCCGCCTGCAGCGGAGCTTGGGAACTTAACCACTCGGCCACGGGGCCAGCCCCAAGTTGGGGCCTTTTTAAGAAGCAAAGCATACTTGGTTGGCAATAACTTGGGAGGCAGAGGATGGCTAGTTTTGGCGATATTGCATGTCATTTTCCATAGGACTAAATTAAAAAGGGAAACGCCATAATGTGTATAAAACTCCAACCATTTTGGAAGGTGGTAAGAAGAGAGTTACCTGTAGTCTTTGCATTCCACTAAAATTTGTAAGATGGCTTAAAGCCCCATTTCCGGAGCTATTTCATTGGACATTAGTTCTTATACAATGCTAATAAGTGTCCTCTGGGGATGAAAAAAGGATCTTTGACAAAATAATGGCCAAAGTGAAATGCATTGCTTTACTGCAGTTAGCATACAGAGCCTTCGTGCTCCTGTGCCTTATGACCCTTCAAGAGAAAGTGTACATTATGCAGTGTTTCGTGAACTGACTTGGCCATGGATCCTTGTTTGTGAGAACACCTAATAAGCATTTCGTGTTATGATGGTGTGTAGTACAGCCCAGTTGAACAGTTCTGGTGTAGAAAGTCTATAAATAAAAAATGAATCCTTTTGTAGAAGACAGCTTGGCCAATAGTGGGAAAAGACTTTTCTGGGAACATATAACATATGTCTCCAACTTAACGTAGACTCTTAGTGATTTCAAGTCATCTAATCCCGTTACCAATAACAATAATAATAGTAGCAGCTACTGTTTCTTGGAGCACTTCCTGTTTATCAGGCACAGTGTTGTTATTCTACATGCATTATTAACCGCTGGTCTTAATGATTTTTTGTCGTCTTAATATTTCCCATTCATCTACTTTTCAACATCTCCACTACTACATTTTCCAGTAACTAGATTACTGCAGTACCCTGTTTTCCCTGTTATCTGTCTAGAGTGCTGCCATCCTTCTGCCCTCTCTCCTTCTCCATGTTGTGCCCAAAATGATCTTTTAAAAGGGTAATTTTGATTGTGCCAGTCCTATACTTAAAAGTCTTCTGTGGTTCACCATTGTCCTCAGAATAATGTTCTAGATTCTTAACCTTGTCCAGCCCTGTTTACTTTTCTAACTTTAATTCTAGCCTCCTGCCTCTGGGCTGCTGCCATTCCAAACTACCGCCCTTCCAGGAACGGAATGCTTTCTCTCCACTCCAGGCTTTGGCACATGCAGTTTGCTTATTTGTCTTAGTAGGTTCCTATTCTTCTTAGGATTTTAAATATTCAAAGAAGCCTTCTCTGACCAGCTTGCAATTGAGTTAGGCCCTGGGTCAGGTGCTCTGCTTATGTCCTAAACTATGCGCTTGTCCCTATCGTAACTCTTACAATAACTTCCTACTTGTAACTTGTCTCTACTTGTAACTCTTTGTTATAATAGACTTTAATCTCCTTGAGGACAGGGACTGTGTCTTGTTTAGGATCCCCAGATCTTAGTTAGCACAATGCTTGCACATGTAAATATTTATTGAATGAATGAAAGTATTCTTAATCCTTACAGCCCTGCAAGATGTTTTACAGTTTAGGAAATTGGCCTCAGTGGGGTTAAGTAACTAGCTAGAGGTTACTCAGCTAAAAAGAGGTGAGGAGGGAATAGAATCTAAATCTGTCTAGCTGCAAAGACTGGGCTCTTTTTCCCTGCTTCTCCACGTGGCTGCTCTTTTTCATTTTGTCTTTACATATTCCTGTCAAGTGTTCAAACAGCCTGTGCTAAAATCCTATCCGTAGCAGCTTGTGCCATCTTTGGATAGCTCTGAGAGCTGAAATAAGTCCCTCTAGAATAGTTTTCCATCCATTGGTCTTAATTTATACTTTGGAGAATATAATTTATTTTTTAAAAACAAATAATTCAGAATTTATAATCTACTTAAGGTCTCATTTATTAGTTTACTTTATTCATTTATTGAGCAACCATTACTGAGCACCAGCGCTATTCTAATGATGTTATCATTGCTCAGAATGTTTCTGGGACTTCTTTGGGAATTATCTTCAGAACTTCTGTCAGATTCTTTGGAAAATATGTCAACACAGTTTTTTGTAAACCTTGAAGGTGGGTTTAATTAGGGAAATAACTAATAGTTGTTCAGGACCAAGTTAGATGAAGGATATGGGTCAGAAGTTAAAATCTGGCAGCCCTCAATTTTCTTTGATCTGCTTATAATTTTTTAAGAGTTTGAACCAAAATTGAAAATGGAAAGATTTAACATTAAAACAATCTGGCTTTCATTTTTTTTTTTTAAATCAGACAAAATGATACTATTTATGAAGCTGTTGCAATGGTTCTGGAAGAGAGAATGAGGGTAGTAGTACGAGGAATGGGTTTAATGGATGTTCTCTGTGAGGCTATTTATATTTTAAAATTGAAGACATTGAAATTATTCATTAATATAGAACTGATTCAAAAATTATGGTACATCCATTGAATGGAATATAATTCAATTATTATAAATGATATAGGTATATATTTGATATGGAAAATGATTCACATTTGTTTAAGTGAAAAAAATTACAAAACAGTTTGTATAGTATTGTCTAATACTGGAGGGACTAACTCAGCCTCATGTCTCATTTACATTAAGAAAAATTTCTGAAAGTGTATAACCCAAAATACTAACAGTGCTTGATTCTGGGTAGTTGGATTAAAGGTGTTCTTAAAAAAATACTTCGTCTCCCTAACCTATAACAACATCAATACAAAACAAACTGCTATATACATCCTTCTCATCAGCTTAGTATATAATAAGGCTCACAGCGTATTTAATATTCAGGTAAATATGACTGTGTCCCCATTTCAACATATGAAAAGTTCATTTTTTTCTAGAGGTTCTCTTCTCTGATAATTGTTGGGACCCCTAGATTTGCTTACTAAGTCCAAAGGGGCCATTTAGTTAAGGATACCATCAATAAAATGTTTGTTTAGGCCTCTGAAGAATAGTTTCTTTTCTGCTATTTTGTTTCCGCTGGGATAGAGTGTAACCTCTAAGATCAGGTAATCTAGGGTACTGAGCAAGACCCTGTGCTTGGCAGGAATTGTCATGGTGGTTGAGCCCAACTTATGCCATAACTCTGGTCCTTAAGTCATTCCTTAAGATGCCAGATCAAGAACTATTCTAGCATCAACTTTTTGTGTCTGGGATCTGGCTTTTGCTTCTTTTATTGAATCTGAAGCTCTTAGTGGGGTTAACCAGCATTGCTCCATGGCCCTTGTCAGTTGGAGCCGAGTACTATAGTAAATGCCCCTTTAGATGGGACATTCACTCTCCACTTTTCCTCAATCCTCACTGCTCTCTGTTATTTCATTGACACTATGGCTAAGGTTGGGTTTGATTTATATTTCTGTACTAACACTGGGGATGTATGTGGATATCAATAAGACACAACCGCTGCGTTCAAGAAGTTCTTCTCTGGTAATAGAGATATGGTAAAAGGTAATTATAACATGTGACAAGGGCTGGCCCCATGGCCGAGTGGTTAAGTTCTCGTGCTCCACTTCAGTGGCCCAGGGTTTCACCAGTTCGAATCCTGGGCGAGGGCATGGCACCGCTCATCAAGCCATGCTGAGGCGGCATCCCACATGCCACAACTAGAAGGACCCACAACTAAAAATACACAACTATGTACGAGGGGGCTTTGGGAGAAAAAGGAAAAATCTTTAAAACAAAACAAAACAAAAAACATGAGACACGTCCTGTAGTCAAGTGTATATTTAGATATTAATTGAGCACCTACCACATGATAGGTATTAATGCTGAGTGCTTTAACTTATCTCATTTAAGCCTCAGCACTCCTCTGAGTTGGTGTTATGTTTTCCATTTTATACATAAAGAATTGAGCTTAGAGATGATTAAGTAACAGCTAGCTAGTACATAGGTAGCTATGATTCAAAATCAATTTTCTGACCAAGAGCATCTTCCCACCTTGCCTTCTTTGAGAGCTTTAAAGCTTGAACCATGTAACTAGAGGCATTGGTCTTGTTTCATAGTGATCTAGGCGTTTTTTAGGGCAAGAAGATGCAGTTGTCTGGTGTAGAGGACTGCTGAGATCCAGGACCAGGGAAGAATGTGAGTTGGAATCCAAGAGATCTCATGAGGCTCTTAGTTTACAGCAATGACAGGCTAGTGAAGAGAAAGCTATAGTAAGTGAATGGGTCAGGCTGCCAAATGGAAATTCTAGGATAATTTGAATTCTCTTCCCACTGATGGCTTGAATTCTACTAAGGTGACTGTTGATGAGAAATAGGGGTTGAAGTGTTTTTCTTGCAAATGCTAAGAACTAATAAAAACTATGCCAGAGACCTTCACAGAGTATCAAGGGACATGTTTGGTTTAATCTGGTACATCAAAAGCTGAGTCGAAGGGTAGGCTTTTGGAATAATAACCAGACCGCCGCCAGGATTGGTGGTGAAAGGCATGGATTTCTGGCATAAAAACCGGGGAAGATTTTTAGTAGCAGCTGGTGGTCCTCCCACACTGTCCTTTATGGCTCAGGAGTTGCTTTCCGCAGGGTTGCAGGGTATGCTGGAGATGGAAGAGAGACATTCCCTCATAGTAGCTTCAGGACCTTAAGGAGATAGGCCTCTCTGAACCTTAACCCCTGTGTAAAACAAGGAATTTGGATTGGATGACTTGTAGCACTTTCCATTTTTCAGTTCTTACTCAGGCACAGAACAGTATGCTTTACATACGTTAGCTCATTTAATCCTTCAAGCGGCTCTGTGAGATAGGTGGTGATATCCATATATTACAGATGAGGAAACTGAGGCTCAGGATTAGTCCAGTGTCATACAGTTAATAAATAGGGGAGCCAGAATTTGAAACTAGCTCTGCCTGACTCCCAAGTGCTTAGTTTTGTCATAGTGACACTAGTTAATTGATGTGAGCATGTTCTCCCTATTCCTCTGCCTCCCAACCCTCAAATGAGCGCCTTTGCAGCTGACTTGACCGCCAGTGTTGTGGGGTTAAGAGAAGCTCTAGTGTGGATAAGGCACACAACTGTTGGCCTTCTGCCTTCCCTTCCCAGGTTGGTAGCTGTTCAGAATCTGTAATCTAAACTTTTGAGAAAAGAACTATAGTACCTGCAGCTCTGTAGCTTGAGGGATTGCCCCACACTGCACCCTGCAGCACTCTGTTAGCATAACTAAACTCTTATTTAGATGCCATAGTGAAATTACCATGCAATCCCTTAATATTTTAATGTATACTGTTTTTAATGATTTAGTTGTTAGTTTCAAGTTCTTATAAATTATAGTGTGATTTGCTGCTGTGTAAATGTTCCTAATAGTTTAGTAATAAAATTTGTATCAACTTATAGGGTGCTATTTGTCAGATACTTAGTTAGCTAGGTCTCTAACCAACAGATCAAATTCAACATTGGTCATATTTCTAAATTTTAAATTTATGAAGTTGGGTGTTATGGTTGTGCTATCTGTACATAAATGTGACACCTAAGAATTTCCTTGGATGTGTCCTTAGGTTCTCCATGTCTTGGTAAGCAGTGTGGTGCAGTGGGAAGAGTACCACCCTAGATGGGACCTGAGTTTGCATCCTAGATGTATGGCTGGCTAGGGGCCAGTTGTTAACGTCTCTGAACCTCACTCCTTTTCACATGTAAAAGGGGATGGTGAGGATTAGAGAGGTACAGTCTGTAATGTACCTAGTACAGAACCTGGCACTAATTGGTGTTCAGAAATTATTTCATTTCAGTGTGGGAAATGAGTGGAATGCATGTAGAGAAGTTAATATGGCAAAGTGATCAGACAGACCACTTTGCTTCTGTTTCAGGGCTCTGCCGAATCTCTGCATATGCCCACGATGACCTCTCATGTAAGACCAACTGAGGCATTTCTAGAAAAGATTTCATCTACCTGGCAAAACAGTTGTGTGTTGTTTAGTCCTGGGATACTTAGCTTTGATGGGAGGAAGCAGATCTAAGGAGATTGTTAAAGGCCTCAGATAATAGTGAGCTGTTTCTATTTGAATATTTTTTAAAAAAAGAAAAAATAATAAGTGAAAGAAAGAAAGAGAAAGCACGTGTTAACTGATTTTCACCATATTAGGAGGCTCCCTTAAAACATAAATATTTGGGCCCAAAATCTATAAGCAAAACTTCAACCACCACTGGTAAACTTTAGCACCCCAGAATGTCTTCAGTAACGATAATACTTACAATGTCTCTCCTGAGATCAACCCTGCTGCTTATTATTGAAAAGATAATAGAAAGGTTTATCCTTTGTGATATTAAAAGATAATCAGTAACATTTTGTGATCACCCTAAATAAATTAAACCATCAGACTATACGTGCTTTAAACAATAATATATTCATTACTGTTCTATCTTTGCTAGTTTTTTCCCCCTTTATCATTATATTTCCCTCTTGGGTTCCTGGTAGACTGTTTGGAAATGCCACTGTCCCTGTCACTAACATCATACGTTACTGCAGAATTTTCTTATTTAGATTAGTTTGTGTTTCAAAAGAAAGTGATTTACCCTGGTACTAATATGGGCTTTTAAAATTGCCATGGACGGTAATGACAGATGCCTTTTTAATAATCTGGCAAACTGCTGTATGGCCGTTGGTATCACTCTTTGTTACTGATAAAGAAGCTTCATTTTCTTTTGAGCCATTGGATTAACCCACCCAGTTTTCTTTTTCTTCTTCTGTTAATGCTCAACAGAAAACTGAAGATAGTTAAGTCATACAACTTTCCGACCTTGTGCACATTGCTTCTCTAGTTTACTGCTATAGGATACTGTAGCAGTATCTTGCCGACATCTTTGATGGCCAATCAGAAGCAGTTAAATTACCTTAAATTTTTTAAATGGAACTCTGACAGCCAATAAGAAATCCTTTGGGTGGGAACTGTAACAGCCTTTTCACATGATTTTAAGAACAGTTCTAAATTTGCAGTATCCTGTTTGGGAAGCACATGTGGCCCTAGTGCATCTGCTGTGTGCATTTGCCAGGCATTTCCAAACCTTAAGTTCCTCGTAGTTTGAAGTCTGGATCTGACCCCTGTTCTGCTTCTCAAGGTAACTTTAAAACAGGAAGTGTACAAAGGAGATAACTGATGACGTGAACAGCCAATCATGGCTTTGTGTTCTTAGCCGATAAAGCAGCTCAGCCAATGGGACCACTCTGGAGGCAAGGTTTGGTGTCAAATAGCATGCTAGATTGAATGCCTTTGACTGTTAAAGTGGAAGGAGGCTGCAGGGTTTCATTGGAGCCTCGGAGTTTTTCACTGAGGCAGGGGTCAGCTGAAAGACAAAGAAAAATGGCGAATAGTTTGCTGGGGGGTGGGGGGACAGCTGTTCGGGTTTTCACTGGAGTGGACATTCCAGATTCAGGTTTCTGCATCTCCTGCTGCCTTTTGTTTCCTCCGTTCTTTGGGGGGGAGGGATAGGAGTGACTTAAATTCTCCCTGTCCATGGAGATATAAATAACTACATGTAAAATTAATGCAGTTCTCGGTAAGTTTAATTCTTTGTTTTGTGTTAAAATGGTAGAAACTGTTTAGCTTCAGAGAGTGTAGACAAGTTGCACTGTTTCAGAAAATGGCCACTTTACATTCCATGCATACCTTTTGGTGCACCTAGAGTACCTTGCTCTGTTTAGATTTTGCATGCCCTTCAACTGGGATTTCTTTTCCTAGTTGAGTTTCGACAAGATCAGGTACATGAAGAAAGGCTAGTCATTTTTCAGGGGCACACAGAAGCAAAGCACTTTCTCTTTGCATTGGGTAAACTTAACTGTTTTCCAAATAATTTTCCTTTGTTCAAGTGCACTGAAGCTTTCCTACAGAATAAGCTGAGTTGTTGTAAGACTTTTTCTATTTCCATGCACTTTGTTGACATCTGTGTTTTCAGAGGTGGAAGGAACACTATTGCCGTTCTAAATTTGTATGAAAATATGATTTGCACTGATGAAGGTTGTAATGGTGAAGGCCACATGCCAGTGTGAGATTCTCCCATAACTTTCTTGATTTACCTGTCTGCTGCTAGATTCTAAGTACCAGTTAATTAATTAACAATCTTTGTTTTAAAATGTACATTTTCGGTTAGAATGCTGGTTAGAAACATACTTCTCCTTTATATTGGCCGTGACAAGAGCAAATCTTTTCCCACCAGTTTCACACATTTTGTCAGGCGTTGATTTGATTCTTTAAAATGACGTGAACAACATGCTTTTCATTTTCTGTATGAAATATTTGAAATCTTAATTTACCTGCATTTTGTGAATAGGAAAGTTAAGAGTATAGGCACCTTGTCTTTTGCCCTTGATATATATATTTTTTCCTCTTTAGGGATATGAAGCTAATGCAGGTTGCTAATCTGTAACCAGCCAGTTCTTGTGAATAGTGAAGTCTTCTGTTTCATGTACTATGATCTGTAATACACTTGATTTTAAAAAGCAATTATTTCTTTTCTTTTTATTTGCAAAGATGGAATGAAGGTCATTGGAACATTTCTGCAGCAGACTCGGTGTGGAACAGTGAGCCAGCAGCCCTCAGTCTCTGGGTAGGGAAAAGGAGCAGGCCCTGTTAGAGGAAAAGTTTGGAGGGTGCTGCTTTGCCTTTCCCTCGCTTCCCCTCAAGTAAAGGATTTACCTAAGAGGATCGTTAGGGGTTTAGATTTTGGACTCTTCGAATTGGAGTGGTATAGCAAAGTCGCTAGAGGCAGGCCTCTGTCGTTGCTCGCAAAAGTGACCTTGAAAAACTGCCGAGGAGTTGAAAGATTGAAGGACAAAGTTTGTTTATACAGATTTGGACTGAAAAGCTCTCTTTAAGATGAAAAGAGACTGTACTTCTGATGTTCAAGTTGACTGGTTAGTAGGAATATCTTATAGATTCAAATTAGGAGTTTTCAAGCAATAAGACAATAGGGCTGCATTCATTCTCTCTCCCACTCTTCTCCGTTCCCTCCCCCCAGCAAAAAAATTCTAAATCCTTTTGGTATGATAGTTGAGTGAACTCCCTAACAGATTCAGAATTCCTTGCACGCTACCTTGTCTTCTGTGTAATCTAAAGGGTTCTTAGTGAAGAATGGTATTTCAGGAGTTCAAAATAGTTATGTTTGTGAAACTTCTTTTGGAGAATTGGAGTGCTTATGGTAAGAAAATGGTCATTCTGGGTAGTTAAGTCCTAAGAGAAAAGAGTATGTGTTAAGGATTACATTTTAATGGATAATTATTTTAATTTAAATTTATTTTTTACAAGTCATTGATTTATATGTTATTGGTTACTCTGGGTTTTACATATGACTTAAAAAATAGTTGTAGATACTGAATGACCCTCTTGGCCCTGAGAGAAGACATGGAGCAGGGGAGGCAGAAGGTAAGTGGGGCACAGTATGAGGCCTAGATAAAACTCTTTATATTAAGAACTTTGTGGATTTAGCTTCTTGGAGAGATATCTAGCCACTGCCTCTAGCCTGGGTTCTTAACCTTTTTCGGGTCATGGACTCTGAGAATCTGACCCACTACCTAGAAAAATGCACATAGGCATGCCTATGCAGAACCGCTGGTGACTAAGATATTTTCCAGTGTATGTCGAATGGTGTTTAATGATCTCATTTAACACTTTAGCCAGATAAATGTTTCCCAGAGAAACGAAGAAAACTCTTATTTCCGTAGGGAGCAAAGACCTTCTAGAGCTACCTATAACTTAGACTGGGGGTCGGTGTGTGTGGGTCGGGGAGGCTTAAATGGGGATTGAGAGTTGGGCATTTATTTACTCTGATTGCAGTTTTTGAGGCAGCATGGTGCAGTAGCAAAAGCAAGCCATTTAAAGCCAGGAGAGCTGTGTTCAGGTCCCACTCAGCTATCACCAGCTTTGTGAGCTTGGGCAAGTCAGCCATTTAGTGTCAGCTTCCTCACATGTAAAAATGGGACCTAAAAATAGCGCCTTCCTATTTAGTGGTGAGTTTCAAATGAGATCATGTATGTCAAAGTGCTTTGCAAATTGCGAAGTGCTGCATAAATATTAGATGTTACTAATGCAGACTGTTGGGGGTTAACCACTTATGAAGATCAATGTGGCATCAGAGGAAAAAATGCCAGTATTTTAGTATGTTTACACAGGAGTTTCTTTAAACCTGACACATCTCTTTTTAAACTGGTTCCACATGGCTTCACCTGCATATTCCTGTTTATGCTGACATGACCCTATACAGTGCACACATTGAGACCATCAAACTTTCCCTTACCAAGATTCCTATGAAAGAATTTTAACCCCTTTGTCAAAAATTAAGGGCGTCTCAGAATAAGATGAAATGGGAATGCTGATTTTTTTTAAAACCCTCATTAGATTTAGGAACCTCTTAGAATAAAATCTGGAAACCTCTTCTGATTGGACACTGAGATTTGCATTATAATGCAAGTAAGTTGTAATAGTTGCAGATGTTTACCAAGCAGAGGTTACATTTTTAATTTGTGCACCAAATATTTATAAAGTAAACCGGAGCCATTTTTTTGTTTGCTTGGTGGTCATATGATCTCCTTTCTGTCAGTTTTAAGCTTGGGAGGTAGTTACAGCTTGCAAAGTAGTAGCAAGCAAGTAAATGTTAGGATGAGGACTTTTAAAAAAATAATTGGTCTCTCTTTAAAGCATAAACACTAGCATAAATTTCGTGCAGTTGACACCTACCGTGAGATGTATTTCCAAGATAAATAGTGGAAACCTGTGGGGATTTCTTTCTCACCCGTTTTACATGCCTGGTTTCATCTCTTTTCAGAACTGCTTTTTTTCCCCTTCCCTGAGGTGGGGTGGATATTTTGTGATCTATTTGATTTCTTGTCCTATGAAGTCCATCCTTTCAGGCGTAGTCAGTATTGATGTCTGCCTCCTTTCTGTGCGTTGAAAGAATCATATCCAGACAGAATAAAGTTTGGCAAAATTGGCATTCGCCTCTCCAAATAAAATTCCAGTTCCAAGGATGTGTATGTTTGAAAACAGCAGTCATGGTCCCTGTGGACTTTGTGTTCCTAAAGCAAGATGAGATCTCCTTTTAAAGAAGCTATATACTTTTGTGGAGGCTTCAGTAACCCAAAAAGCATTCTTAAAGCTAATGATTTATACATGATCTTCTTCATGAATGAAGTTATTTTTGCATATCCCTATCCCCAATGATACATGCACACAGAGTTTGTATACTCTTAAGTTAGGCTGATCAAAATTATTTAGGGATCTTGTCTAATTCCCTTCTTATAAAGTGGGGAAGTTGAGGCCCAGATGGGTTAGCAGCCCCAATCTTTCAACTTTTTTTTTTTTAAGATTTTATTTTTTTTTCTTTTTTCTCCCCAAAGCTCCCCGGTGCATAGTTGTATATTCTTAGTTGTGGGTCCTTCTAGTTGTGGCATGTGGGATGCTGCCTCAGCATGGCTTGATGAGTGGTGCCATGTCCGCGCCCAGGATTTGAACCGGTGACACCCTGGGCCGCCGAAGCAGAGCATGCAAACTTAACCACTTGGCCACGGGACAGGCCCCCTTTCAGCTTTTTAATGTCTGGCTTCTGCGAGTTCAGAGATTCGACTCCCACTCAGCTCATTCCATGTTTCTTTTATTCCTCTACGTTGTTTTTACTTATTATTTTCTGTATTTCTCTTCCTTTTGGTACATCTGTACAGGTTTGCTATTTGAACACAGAAGGAACAGAGAGAAAATGGGCCATGGAAGAGGTTCAGAAGTCTCCATGTGGAGTCTGTTGGGTAGAAAGTCTGCTGTGGCAGCAGACTTACTATCCCTTTGGGATCTGAGGATCTCTTGTCTCAGCCAGTTGCTTATTCAGAAAGCTGAGAATCAGCTAGGAAGCTAATGGTGCCCACCTGGCTGAGGTGTCCCAGAGAACTAGGTTATTTTTATGCATACAAGGAAGTAAACTAAGGTATGCAAACACAACCTGTGTGCCAGTTAGTTGTTTCTTTTTTCATTTTGTTTTGTTTTGTGTTGTTAACGCACCTCAAGAACAAGCTAATTTCCAAACAAATTTGGAGCTGGTTCTTCATGTGAGTCCTTAAGCCAACCTGTATTTAATAAACCAAGATCCCAGGATCATTTTAAGCATTGGATAAGACTGAAATAGAAATTGTTGTCTATATACTCCCAAAATAATATTTTAACTGTGCCAACTTTACTCTTTACTACCAGCAAAGTGGTATTGTATATCTGCATGTGTGTGTTTGGCTACTTGTGGATTTGGTTTTTGTTCTTATTTTGCATATTCTCTGATAGGCTGTAATCTACTTGAGAATTTTTCTCTTTTCTACTTGGATTTCTTTTTCCCACCTTCTTATATATGAACAAAAGTTATAGTTTATTGAAAGAATGAGAGCTTGAATGATGAAACTTATGTAATATTTAAGTCCTAAGGTGGTATACTGTGACTGAAAATTAAAATCGACACTGCTGGATGGTATCTGCATCATGTCTGCATTTCCCAGAAACTTAATTTTCTTTCTTTCTTTTTTTTTTGAGGAAGCCTGTCCCTGAGCTAACATCCGTGCCCATCTTCCTCTACTTTATATGTGGGACACCTGCCACAGCATGGCTTGCCAAGCGGCGCCATGTCTGCACCTGGGATCCGAACCAGTGAACCCTGGGCCGCTGAAGCGGAACGTGCGCACTTAACCGCTGCACCACCGGGCCGGCCCCTTAATTTGCTTTTTAATCTCTTCTTTCTGTTACCTCAGTGTTGGGCCCAGCTCTTTAGAACTTGGCAGATTCTATTTCTATTATCACCCTTATCTTCCTGGTTCTCCCCTTGGCATTCCAAAGCCAGACCTCACTGTTGAATGATTGACCAAAAGTTTTTCTCTATTTAGGGTATTTACTGTAAATTAAATTACAGTTCTGCACCCTGCAGTGAAAAAGGACAGTTGAAGGATAAGAAATGAAGGTAAATTCCAGTGTAAAGGCAGAACTAAAGAAAAAAAAACACCTAGTAAATGTTTAACTTTGAAGTGGCATAACATAGCTTGTGACCTTGTGTGCCTTAGTTCAAAGGAAGAAAGGAGACTAAAATAACCACAGCAAACAGCAGTGCTGCTTCACTTGGTTATCCTTTTTTCTTGGAAGTACTATCATTTTGGTCTGTCTCCATAGTTTCAATTACATAGAAAACTAAAGAGAGGACCTGCTTGGCTGGAAATATCCAGATAAAATGAATTTTTCCTTTATCCACTTAAGCTATGTAGTTCTTACCTTTGAGAAAATACTAAAGTTGGATGCTTTACACTTCCTTTCACTAATTCATCATGCAGGCATGTCTTTGGAGACTTAAAAAATATGTACAAATAAAATTTTACTCCTGGATCTAAAAATCTGTAGAGGAGACAAATGATATGTATCAAGTATATGAAACTGTTAGGAAAGTACAAGCAAAGGACACAGAATTCAGAGGAGGGCAGATCTGTATTCTGGCTTGGGAATGAAGGAAGGCAGTTTAACTGGGCATTGGACTCAGGGAGGTAGGGACAAGGGCATTTCAGTCATGAGGAACAGGAGGAACAAGGTCATGATTCAAATAGTGCAGCCTGGGCTGAAGAAAGCAGTAAATGGTCCAGTCTGCTTAGAGCATAAGGAGATGAGTTAGGGACAGGAGCGAGTGACAAAAGAAAGAAGTCTGGAGAAGTAAGCTGAGGTCAGATGTTGGAGGGCCTTGACTGCCAGGCTAAGAAATTTGAACTGTCTCTGCGTGACATTGGTGAACCGTTGAAGATTTGGGGTAATAGGTTGATGTGGCATTATCTGAGCTGTGCTTTTATAGAAGATTTATTAAGCATCATGTGGAAATGAGTAGAATTTGAGAAGATGCTGGAAACAGTGAACAGTGCGGTGAGTTTATACACTAGGTTCACAGCACTTACGGGATTGTGATGAGGTTTGAAAGAGAGCAATGTAAAGGGCCTAGAACCATCCCTGGCACATTGCACTAAATGAGTGTTAGCTAAGATCATCATCATTATTTCTATTATTACATGCCAGTGCTGAGGGCCTGAACAGAGGTCGAGGCGGTATGAAGAAAGTCAGGAGATGGACACTGTTATTACAGAATTTAGCAGTTGATTAGAATTGAAGAACAAAGTGTCCAGGATGACTCTGAGATTTCAAGCCTGGGTGACTGGAGGATAGAAACAGAAAAGTTAGAAGGATCAGGTTTGGGGAAAGAAGAAGAGAGAGATGATTTTGGTGGATAGATGGAGTTTGAGTTCTGGGTGGCTTTCTAGTTGGAGATGTCCAGCAGGCAGCTACACATGCCTGACGGAAACTTTGGGGAAATATCAGAACTGGTAATGTATATTTGGAATTTAAGCTCAGAGAGATCATAGCTGAACCTGGGGAATGGATGGGAGAGAATCAAGGGAGAGAATGGACAGAAGGACCAGAAGAATAGAGCTTCTTGTTAAAGATAGAAACACAGAAAAGGTGGGACCCTGAAGTTGAGACATCTAGAAATAAGCATGGCAGAGTCCGCTGGGTCCATGTTCTCTAAGCTGTTTTGATTGTGCACCTGTATTATCTGAGCGTGCACCTCTCATATATGAATTAGTATTCTTTACTCTAAAAAGTCACTTGTTCATTTTTTAAATGTTTTGTTAAAACTAGAGAGTATCTATAACTTCTCTTATCTAGGTATATGTAACAAAGTAAAGGTGTCACTGCCAGCCCACATTTTTCTCGGATACTTAGAGCACCATGTGTGATAGACAGTCTTGTGACAAGTTAAACTGAGGGAGGGCATCAGTACCAGCCCATAGGTTAAATTTTCAGAAAGCTAATATTAACATTTTCTGTGTGTACCTTGACATGTAAGAGATTAGAAATACTGCCGTAGAATCTGGTGGCTGTCACTTGTTCTCAAAATGTACAAATATTTCCTTGAAATGTTATTCAGTAGTTCCTTGAGATTAGATATATATGTATATGTATGTATGTTGTGTATGTATAACCTTAAGCTTTCTTGTTTAAGGTTTACGTATGCACACACACATCTCCATCTGGTGCAAAGACTAGAGATTTTTTTCTGAGTTGCGTTGGGCTTAATCTTACTAGTGTTGGCTTTGTAAAGTCTCAAATGGCAGCATTCTGCATGAAGCCAAACATATATACATGTAGGAATTTGGCAACATTTGCTTAGCAAGTAATTTATAGCCACATGATTGTGATAACACTGATGAGTAGTACACAATAAATTACCAGGAATAGCATGGCTTCATCTGTAGGATTTAGCAGAATTTTTAATATAAGGCACCTATATTTAGTTTCTAGGCTAGGTATGTTGTAATTATCCTCAATCTAAAATAAAAGCAATAAGAAACTTCTCACTAGAGAAATGGTGGTAAATTTCCAGCCATCTTACCTGGTTATTTATATCCTGAACTCCATGATTATTTCTCTTCTGGTAATTAACTGGCCAAATGTCTATGAAGCTACCCTTGGAGGTAGTTAAGCAATGGAATAGTATATAATTTTTCTATAAAACATAGTACTTTGTGGGGCCGGCCCTGTGGTGCAGCAGTTAAGTGCTCACGTTCCATTTCGTGAACTGGGGTTCGCCAGTTCAGATCCCAAGTGCGGACATGGCACCGCCTGGCAAGCCATGCTGTGACAGGTGTCCCACATATAAAGTAGAGGATGATGGGCATGGATGTTAGCTCAGGGCCGGTCTTCCTCAGCAAAATGAGGAGGATTGGCTGCAGATGTTAGCTCAGGGCTAGTCCTCAAAAAAAAAAATAAGTACTTTATAGCTAATGGAGTAATTTTATATTTAGTCTCTCACTTGGTATTTACCTAAGGTAGGTAGGACTATTATCCCCATTTTGAGGATAATAGTGAGGATTATTATCCCCATTTTGTGTACCTTGTTACTGTATATGAAAAACAAGCCATAGCTGTCTCCATCTTATGGGACTAATTCCTCCTCCCATCTCCCTTTTTCCTGTGTTTGCTCTTCCCCTAAAAGGCACACATAAAAAAAAAAAATGGGAATTTTCCCAGAGTTCTCACATGCTCTTACGTTATATGACTAAAGAAGTTGATCATAAAAAGAGCAAGTATAGAGTCAAATTGAATTATTTTTAAAGCTTTTGTCAAACAACATAGGTGAACACAGCTACCTTTCTTTTCAGAACAAAGCGTAGTGTAAACAGATATTATATGAATACTACCCATGTGTTGGGAAATTGTCTTTTGTGAATCCTAAATTCATTAAGGTCAGATAGTAGTTGAACTTTTTCAAAATAGATATGAGGTTAGAGTTATGTAAGGTGTTCTGTGGTGTGCCTTAGCTGTGCAAGTGGACACTTTCTGGTATGTAGTGAGCACCTCCTAGATTTGGGTCCGTATCTTGAACCACAGAGATTGTTATTTTTAGATGTCACAGTGTTCTTAAATAATCAGTCGCTTTATATTTCCTAGCTGTGATTTATAGTCCTTGCTTTACCCCTAATGAGGTAGTTAGAACAAAAGAATTCTGATTTCTTGGAGTGATGGCTGCATAATTAAAATAACACTGTCACCGTGTTCACAATGGAGCAATAGCGATAATTTTGAAACACTCCATAGAATTTAGCCAGATGATTCCTCCTATAAATGTGCAGCTATGGGAACATCTCCAGCAAGAGGGCTAGACTAAGGCTGTTCCCTCTAAACTATAGTGGAAAGAGAGAGTGACTTCCCATCACCAGGCCCTTAGAGAGTGAACCTGATCTGCCACATCTTTCATCTCCACTCTTGGTTGGTGACCAGATAGCCCCAAGTCCAAATCCTTGTCTACAGCTACAGCTTTAACAAACTTGAAAACCTGATTAGGCTTTCCACTTTGGAATGTGTAAGAATCTGGCATCTTGGCAATTTTGAGGTACTTTTTCCAGGAGAATGATCAGGAAAACTAAAGGTAAAAGGCTTGATAGATTTATGTTCCAGGCTCAGAAGACCCACAGGTTCTTAAGTTTTTGGTCCTCTGTTGAGTTATCAGTTCTAAAGAGGAAGGAGAGCATGCGGTGACAGGGCGCAGAACTGAGAATCAGGGCATATGGGTTTTAGTTCCAGATCTGGCATATGCTTGCCTTGTGACTCACAGCAAGTCCCTCAGTCTGTCTGGATAAAGTGTCTTTATCTGTCAAATGGGAGTATTAGTACCTGTGCTGTGTTTGTAGTGAAAAACAAATGAGATAATGTAGAAAAGGCTACTTTACAAGGTGTAAAGCGTGTACAAATGTAAAGGATTAGCATACCCATCTCAGTTACTTGGCATTCTTTGAAGTGGTCTTTACATTCTCAGTTCCTGACAGCTGTATACATGGAAGAGGGAGATTTAGGGTTTGGTTAGCTTGGAGGACTTTTCTTCTCATTCTCTGTCTCTCTCTCTTTCATCAGTGATAAAAGGCACTAAGCAGAGGGCAGAATTCAGTGTATCTGTGAATCAGCAGAAGCCATACAGCCAAATCAATACAGCCAAGCTCATACTGACTTTCTTATAACACCCTCCAGGTTTTTAATTAAGAGTTCTCTGCCCAAACTCCCCTCCCCCCCACCCCCCCAGTTTTTAGGTGGATTAACTCACCAGCACGATCTCCCATTTTCTAGTGGAGTCTATGATTAATTATCTGCGTTTGTGCTACATTTTCTGAAGTAGAACAAGTTTCTCTCCATCCCCACTCTTTTTTGACTTTTCCATCAGATTACTGCACAAAGGTTTTGCACTGCTGAGCACAGGTACTTAAGAAGGGATTTCCCCATACGCACATCTCAAAGAAAAGAACCCAGAGTGAGGCCAAAGATTCTTGGGGCCTTAAAATAGTTCTTGAGGAGCTTGTGTTTGTTCATTCAGTAGACGTGTGTTGAATCCCCACTGTGTGCAAAGCATGTTTCCCTTGAGGATGTGCCAGAAACAGACAATTAACATAAGAACTGGGGAGAAATAAGGGCATGGAAATTGTAGACTTAAGAAATAACGTCCAAGATAATAGTAATAATAATATGTCACACAGACAAGTCAGAAGAAAGTGAATATGCTAATTGTAGAAATGGATTTTATTGGGCGCCCAGAGTGGTTTCTTGGGGAGAAGAAAATTTAGTGGTCACTGTTTAGTGGATGTGTATATTTAAATTTCTTATAGTTGTACTGTAAAAGCAAGCTTTTTAAAAGTGCTGTTCCCAAAAAACCTTAAAAAGTTGGTTTCGATCCATGAGATAGTCTCAAAAATTTCTGCTCTCAGAACATGTTCCCTTCACTCCAGGATCTTGGATGGAGATGGAAGCAGCTAGAGCTTTCTTCAGAGCTCAGAACAGAATCTTTTTCTTGGGTGGTGGGGCCAGGTGGGGTGAGATGGCTGCCTAGACTCCAGATCTCCTCCGTCCTCTAACATAGCAAACAAAATTCCTTCTGCAAGAAAACAGCCACACACTCCTAGGTTACAGAAGTCTGAGGTGTGTAAGGAGACATGTTCTAAGAATTTAAATGATTTTGAATTAGTCTGGAGGGAAAACCTGCAAAGCTCTTGATCATTGACATTTCAGGGGGTTTAAATTTGGAGCATTCCTAGTCATTTCCATCTTGAATTCTTTGCTTATTTGGAACTAGGACATTCATTCTAAATTTAATAGTTTAAAGGGCTTTAAAAATTATTCCATGTTTATAACAGAGATGGGAGAAGATTTCTCTCTGTACATTTCTTTCCGTGCATCTGAAACTGGATTCTTAGGAAACATGTTAAAAACTAAGTAAGTAGTCTAAATTAGGGAGAGAAAGAAGCAAGTTGGGTTACTTGCTACACTACCTAAAGGAGATTGGTTTTTGGACTTGGTATTGTGTCTCAGGCTGTTCAGGCCAGGAGTAGGTATCTTGTCTAGCTCTGAGCAATGATGATGGTATGCCATCTGGCATTTGTATGATGCTTGGTATTTTTTAAGGCATTCTAAGATGTGTTTTCCCATTTGTGTGTTGCAGTTGCCCTGTGAGGTGCTGCTGTATGTGAACAGAGGCCCCAAGAAGTTAAGTGATTTGCCCAAGATCATAAAGATAGCAAGTTAGTAGCCAGAGAGCAAGAACCCCCAGGTCCAATATGTTTTCTTTATGTTCTTACTCTGTACTTTACTGCCCCCCACTGTTCGCAGCTGCGTGTTCTTAGGTGCTAGAGACTGACCTAGAGATACGCAAAGAGGAAAGATAAATAGAAAAGAAAAAAGAGTGACACAGCATGGAAAGAGAGACAAGAAAGAAATAAGAGAAAGGCTCGTATGATAGGAGGTAGCAATGCCATTAGCATCTGCTCTTTTTTGATTGCCACAGTGATGCTGGGAACAAGTGGATGAAAATGGTCTTTTGGGTTAAGGATTTGAGTCAATAATCCAAGCTGAGACTGTTCGTCTCTCTGAACAGTTTGAATATACACATACCTTAAAACAGTGCAGAAAGTGAGAGTGAACAAGCTATACTAAATCAAGAACAGAACTTTAGAACTTTTGTGTTTCTGACTCCACTATTTGTTATATTGTGACCTTGAGCTAGTAACTTAAGATACCAATCCACAGCTTTCTTAACTATAAAATTGGAATAATATTGATATTTTTATCACTGAGCTGAGTGAAAATCAATTGAGGGTAGGGTATGTGACAAGTAGTTTGTAAATTCTAAAGCTTTTAAGTTGGTATCCTTGAAACATTCTTCAGAGTCACACTTCTTACCTCTCCTGGGCATACACAAACACAGGATCCGCCAGAAGCTGGGCAAGAGGTTGTTCTCAGGGTTTCTGAATCTCAGAAACAAATCTCAGTAAGCAAAATGGCTCTTTGTTTTAGGATACAATTTAACTCAGGCCACAGGCACTATTTCTATCTCTTGCTCATGTCCAAATTCTCTTTCAGGCTCAGGGCCTGAAAAACCAGTTACTCACCATTCTTCCTGCAAGAGTTTATTTACTCTCATTAGGTTGGAGGGTCAAAGAGTTTAACAAATATTTCTGTGCAGCAGAGAGGGCTGGCCTAGCTCACTCCTAACAGAGACTGAACAGGTGAGGGAGCCGTATAATAGCTGTGTGATCTAGGTCCAGCTTCTCAATCTCTGGCACTCAGTTTCCCCATCAGTAAATGAGGATGACACTACCTCTGTCATGGAAGGATTCAATGAAATAAAACACTTAACATGCTTTAGAACCAGGTTCTAAATATTATGTGATCCTTTTTTTGTAAAAGGCCAGATAATATTTTTGATTTACCTGTCATATGGTTTCTGTTGTAATACTTCAACTGTACTGTTGCAGCACGAAAGCAGCTGTAGAGTGAATGAGAGTTGCAGTCTTCTGGTAAAACGTAATTTACAAAAACAGACTGCAGGTCACATTTGTAGGCTGTGCGCTGTAGTTTGTGGACCCTTGCTTTAGAATACTTCACTAAAACATTTGGTCTTTTTTCTCTATCATACAAAATGCTGATAGTGTTTTATTGCTGCCATAAATGCAGGAATGGTTGAAGTTGAGCATGAATGAAGGAATGAGGAAGAAAGTGTGAAGTAACATGTTTACATACCATTTGTATTCTACAGGAGCAGGTTTTTAAATGTTCTATTTATGCTTTCTTATCAGTTTCATTGCTTATACTAGTTACTACGTCTTCATTTTTTTCTACTTACACTATAGGTGTATTATGATTTAGCACCTGTTTAAAAGATTATATTGTAGTAGATAGCAAAGAGAAAAATGTTTTTGTTTTGAAGGAAAAGTGTCTCTGCTGCCAATTTGAAAATGTGTCCTTGTGAGCGGATCTTTAAGGGAGAGGAGTGTGCGGCCAGTTCCAACCCTTAGTCTTTTAGGAAGCATGGTTTTTCAGTAGGCAGTTTGAAAAACTGCTTCATACTCATACTTGGAGCTAGAGACAGACAAATCCTCACACATTGAGCTTGGCATTAATCAGGGCTGGGGAAAGGGATCTCCAGTAAGGGTACGTTATTCATTCTTATTGTAGTGGGTACTGTGTAATAACCTGCCAGTAAGTATGATCATCAGGTATCCAGTTATGTAAGAGTTTAGAACTTAACTAGTAAGGTTTCTGGCACTAAGCTTAGTGCTTTCTTGCTTAAGTAGAAACCTTAGATGAGCTTAAACAAAGACTTTTGAACCCTCTCTTTCTCTCTGGTCACCTTGCCTTCCCTTGTATCCATTCATTTATTGCTTCCTTGAGTAGTGAAGTGTAGGCCTTCCATACCAAACCACTTGTTTGGCCTATGTGTTCAGTGTGTATCCCTCCTGGAGTGACCTAGTGAAGTGACGGGCCCAAGGCCACCACTAGGCAGCAGGCCAGTTCACAAACATAGGTCTTTTAATTTCCATAGCAGTGTTATTTTTCGCCTTCTGAAATTGTCAATTTGAGATTGGTTTTATTGTGGACAACGTATGCCCCCTCAAGGCTTAAAATGCTTTTTAGCCAATGTGATTGATAATGGCTTATGTCCTTAGGTCCAGCTGCACAAACATAAGAACCAAATTATCTGTTGGTGGAATTGTTTTGTTTCGAAAATCTCAGTTCTCAAATTTAGTTTTCACTTTTTTTGTAGTTTGGAAGAATATCTAAAATAGCAAGCACAAATTAGCTTAAATTCTACCCCCTTTCTTCTTATCCATCTATTTATTCATAGTAATATTCTTTCTTTCTCTTTCTCTCTCACTGTTTGAAATATAACATCCCAACAGTTTTAGCTAATTCAGATAAAGAAACCTGTAACTAACTTCAGTAAATACCTCAGCAGTACTGGAACATAAAATGCATGTGACGGGACTGCCAGTTGGGCAAAATAAAAAACATGTCATCTAGTGACAGAGGAAGACATGATCAAAATGCAAGCCAAAAGGAGTGAAGAAGGTACACACTGTGAATGTGGAGAGATTCTTGTTGATACATGTAGAGTTGGAGATTGACAGGAATGACTGGGGACACTCACAGCGTGAAAGGCCTAAAGGCTGCAGGTTGGACTGGGGGCATTAAGGGGAAGACGGTTGATACCAATGTTTAGATTTGTTTTTCAGTCACAACTGGGCTAAGAGATACTTGCTTGCATTTGACAATGAGAGCATTATTTTTAGGTGAAACTTGACTGCCTGGGGTGGGTCAGCTCTAGTACTTTAATAGGAAGCAGCATTG
This sequence comes from Equus quagga, assembly GCF_021613505.1. NCBI lineage: Eukaryota > Metazoa > Chordata > Mammalia > Perissodactyla > Equidae > Equus > Equus quagga. The sequence goes on along the minus strand of NC_060271.1, from coordinate 17,484,794 downwards.
GTCAACGATTGGGCTTCATTTTAGGGGAGCTTCCTGTGGTCTTTTGTTTTTGAACAGTTGTTGTGATGTCAGGGTTTTAGGTATTATCTCCTAACAACATCTATTTGATTTTAATTGCTTCACAGAGCTATAACGTGGGTTTAGGCATGTTATAAAGGACTTTCGTAGAGAGAATGAGGTATATACCAAGAAATAGGGAGCTGAAGCCTAAAAGTACAGTTTTAGAAAACTAAGGAATATTGCAATAAAGCCTTATATTTCTTTGTATTTTATAAGGTTGATCGTTTTGATACATCTTGTTTCATGTCCAGGCATATTGTTAAGGGAGGATTTGGCGAGCATGGTACCTGATCAAAAGCAAGAGCTTGAAAGATTGCTGAGAGAATCTTAAAAGAAGAGCATTCTGCTCCTGGGATATTTTGAAACCTGCTTAGGTCTCTTTTTCTTTCTTCAAGAATGATAAAGAGTGTGTATTAGAGTGGCAGCTAGATTGTCCACCTTTTAAGTGATCTGATTGAATCATCTCATTTCCTCCATGATTTTCTCATCTTCCTGTGAAAGGATGGCAAAACAGAGGTATTTGCCCTCCTTCTCCTCCTACTTACCTATTGATATTAATTTTTTAAACTTTGCTAATCCATCCTGCTCACCTTTCTAAGAAGATTGTGACTTTCAAAAGATTTACACTTACAGGGCCCGGCCTGTGGCCGAGCTGTTAAGTTCGCGAGCTCTGCTTCGGTGGCCCAGGGTTTCACTGGTTTGGATTCTGGTTGCGGACATGGCACCACTCATTAGGCCATGCTGAGGCGGCGTCCCACATGCCACAACTAGAAGGATCTGCAGCTAGAATATACAACTATGTACTGAGGGGATTTGGGGAGAAAAAGCAGGGGGGAAAAAAAAGAAAAGCTTGGCAGCAGTTGTTAGCTCAGGTGCCACTCTTTAAAAAAAAAAAAAGAAAGAAAGAAAGAAAGATTTACACTTGGGAATGAATGGTATGCACCCATGTTTCCAGCCTTCTAGTCTGCCTTGCAACTTTCAGCACCTTCACGTGCTTATACACGCATATGTCTGTGTCTGTGCGTCTGTGTCTTCTGTCATGCCCTGTTATCTTAAATTCACTTCAGTAAGTCAGGTAGGTTTCTGATTGTAGTCCTTCCTACTTTAAAGGCCCAGAGAGAACCTCATTTATTCCAAGCTTCCCAGAATAGTCTATATAACCCCTTTTTTTGGTGGTTCAAACAATCCCAGTAAGTCTGTTTCAGGGCCAGGCTTTCCAGGAGGCCTCTTTTTCTTGGAAAGGCCTACCTAGCAACTTGCTTGACCCTTCATTCAGGAGTAATTGCTTGTCAGACTGTGTGCTAGATGCTGTCAAGGATCCAGAGATGGATCATACTCAGGTCCTACCCACCACAAGGGGTAATACGGTAAGACATATACATAAATTATGGTCATACAAGGTAATGTAGTGAGGGCAGAAAGAGGTGCAGATCAAGGGCTCTGAAAGTTCACAGGAAAGAATGATCACTTGCAGATGGGGATATTTAGAGATGACTTGTGGAGAGATGGCAATTGAGTTGAGCATTAGAGAAACAGCCTTTTTGTGATGGACTTGGATTCTTCTCTTTCTAACTTGGGAAAGCAAACCGTTTTTTTTTTTTTGAGGAAGATTAGCCCTGAGCTAACTACTGCCAGTCCTTCTCTTTTTTGCTGAGGAAGCCTGGCCCGGAGCTAACATCCGTGCCCATCTTCCTCTCCTTTATATGTGGGATGCCTGCCACAGCATGGCTTGCCAAGCAGTGCCATGTCCGCACCCGGAATCCGAACAGGTGAACCCTGGGCCGCCGAGAAGCGGAACGTGCGAACTTAACCGCTGCACCACTGGGCCGGCCCCACAAACTGTTTTTAAAACCAAATAAATTAATAGATATTGGGAATTGAGATTACTTCTAGCAACAACCATTCAATGCTTTATCTGATCCTTAAGTCTTTACTAAATAGTTAAACAGGCAGTCTTATTCGAGTATTTATAAAATAATTAATGAACATGAATGATAAATCTAATATTAATAATGAATTAAATCTGGGAAATTCTGTGTTGCATTTTTCATAAGAATGATCTAAGCTAATGTGGCTTGGACTTAAGGCAGTTTTGTCCTTGTCAACTGTCTATAAATAGCTTCATCCTGCGGTAGAGGTAGCAAGTTAACATGGAATAAAAAGGATCCTGGAATTATAAATCTCTTTTTTACTTTTAAATGTGTCCCTTCTCTCATCACCCTGGAAGATGAACCTGGCATATTTTCCATGGGCTGTAGATGTTATAAATAGGCCACTTCTGTAGCAAAATCAAATCTGTTGCAATCAATGTATTAATTATTAAAATAAGAAGTGATAAGATTAACTAAGGTTAATTTATATTTTTATCATATTGGGGTGTTTGGTGGGCAAAATTTGTTTGTGTTTATGATTAGATTTTATTATTTTAATCTTGTGCCTTAGAAAATATTGAGAACATAAAATTTGTTGCTTGCAATTTGGTCTCATTTTTAAAACTTCATATAGAGACTGGATCTACTTTAAGGGAAGATTTTTGAATAAAAATAGCCATCTTTTCTAGGAGTTTACAGTAACTATTTTCTTCCAAGAGATATTAAAAAAATTAGCTACTAATCATCTCTGTGCAAAGATGCTACAAAACGTGCTCCAAACCTTTTTCTCTTTTTCCTCATGAGAGGATCTTCTGTCCCTGATGAGGAGAGTACCTTTGTTTTTTGAAGTCAGGAAATTGTAAAAAGCTTTCTGGATGGAAAAATCATAAAAACTGTAACTCCAAATCCAAAGCTCAAAGCGACCTTTGTTTGTACATTAAACTTAACATAAAGAAGAACAATCAGAGCTATCCAAAGATGGGAAAGAATGCCTTACCGGTAAGCCAGTGTCCCAGAACTGGAGAGGCAGGCTCCATACTTAGCCTAAATATGACCACTTGGGGTAGGGTTGAGGCAGTTGGGCAGAGGTTGAAGTAGAGTTGTATCTTTTAGAGAGGTGGGCCTGGGTGGCTTTTAATGTCTTTTTTAGTCCTAGACTTCTATGATGCAGTAAAATATAAAGGACATTATTATTGACTTGTGTTTTTTGCTGTTATCCATTTGTGATTTTCTAATTCATATGGGCCTCTCAAGTAAAAACTTAACCTTTAATACATTTTTCAGTTCCAGAAAGATTTGTTAACTTCTGTTTTGTACTCAACCTCCACTCCAACAGTGTGTGGGTCTGAGCCAGCCAGAGATTCATTCATGATCTATTGACAGCACAGATGTTTGGGAACTGATTGTGCCAGCACATCCTTAGTTGGGGCAATTCAAAATTTAAGAGCAGACTGTTCACAGGCTGTTTGAAAAGTGCTTCTTAAATCATGTGCCTTTTAATGTTTGTGGGAAGAGATCAAAGGACGACCAAAACTTGTTACCAGCTTTTTGAATCTCACAGACTAAACCTACCCATTATTAGCAAGTATCTGAAGATATCACACTGGCACTTATGCATCTTCCTCCTTTGACCGTAGCAGTTTGTATGGCAGATTTTGCTAAGATCAGGCCTGTCTGTGGATCCATCCAATAAAAGGTTAGATTCTTTTTAAAGTTTTTGATAATTATTTTCATTTCTAGAAAGATTTTTTAAAAAATTTAACTCTCATTGTCTTGAGTACCTCATAAGAATCTATTAATAAAAATAATTAAACTTCTTTAGATTACTTTGGTTTCTTTTTCTCACTACATCTAGGAGAATAATGTATAGGCCATGTGTAAATGGTAATAAGTGAAAATGTCATGGGAGCTGAGTTGAGAGGCACTATCTTGGTTATTTAGGACTCAAGATTTTATCCAGTCATTTCCAACTGAGATTCAACACTCTTCACTTTAATTCCCTCCAGAAACTCCGAGATCATATTGCTTCCTAGTACTTAGAGTTCCTCTTGATGTATAGAGCTGCTCGTAGGCCTCCAGCACCAGAAATTGGCTCAAAACCTTTTCCCATTACATCATCACCCACTAATGTCATTACACCAGAGTGAACTCTGCTTTGAAGATTGTACTCTTGTTTTCCTTCTCTTTCTTTCTTCTCATCATTTCCTTTAGAAAGAAAAAGAGAAAAAAAATCAGAGACCTGTCGGACAATCCCAGGCAAACATTTAAGAGTGAATCAAACATCCTCGCCGTCTAAACCTAGATTTATCAAGCGTCATTCCACTCTGCTGGTGGGGTGCTCTGCCCACAGCAGCCGCATGGAGCCTGGAAAGTAACACATTTGGGCGTGTGACACTTGGCTTTGGTGCTTTTCTTTCAGCCCTTCAGAATTAGTTCTTAATGACTTACATAGCTCTCCGCCAGCATCCATTGAAACCTTTTCTTATAATTTCTCAGAATAGAAATTCTTAGGACTTCACTAAGTTTCTCATTCTTTATGTTTAATTTAACTGTTTCTTGCATTTAAGTATTTGCCAGATAAGCATTTAAGCATCTGGAGTTTTCCACTTTGCCCATGTAAATCTTTTAAGACATTATAATATTATCTACAGTTGAAGTGGAGATCCTTATTCATCTTACCTCCCCCCTCACAAAGCAGTTGACCAAATGCGGGTTCTGACCCTCTTCTCTCTATCCTAAATGTAATTCCTTATTGTTTTTCAACCATCTTTAAAGCTTCCACTTGATGGCATACTTTGTTTGGCTTTGTGCCTAACAGCAAGGTTCAGGTAAGGAATGAGCTGGGAAGTAGTTTCAGTTCAGAGACTTTGTGCCACCCACTCAATTATTGGCCTAGGCCTTAGTGCTTTTGTCTCTTTTGAGGCAGATTAGCTTGAGATGAGAAGGAATAATAATCATCACCAGTCCCAAATAAATGGGGCCACGGTGCCTAAAACAAAAGAATAAATTTGGCTCTTATTTTTCAAGACCTTGGGTTTACATTTCTGTATAGTATTAATCACTGGGGATGCTTAATATATCTGCTGCAGGCCATGGCATGGAGTGTGAGAAGCCACGTTGAACTTGAACAAACATTGAAGGGAATGGCATTGGCATTTTTGATTTCGGTGGCATTGAAAATTATGGACCAGACTAGGGCAACCCCAAGTGCTTCCTTCCTCCCCTACCCCCCAAGATAAGACATTAAAACCTCTTGATTCACATTAGGATTTCAGTTTGGTTTTCTAGCAATTTTAGATTTTCTAGTTGGAGCTCCTTGATAATCCCTCTGGTATAAGCTGGATAGAAGGGAAAACTTTCCTCCAGGTGTTTTTGGTAAGATTTAAGTCGGTGTTAAAAACCTCTTCAGCACAATTCTATACCTTCTCGGACTGAAAAATTTAATGAATTAGTGAAAATATCCACAAGGAAAGATATAAATAACCTGGACAGAAAGTCTGACTTTATTATTTCTGATTTTCTCGTGCGTGTGTTTTCAGTTGTCAGAATGTCCACAGAAGGAGGATTTGGTGGTACTAGCAGCAGTGATGCCCAGCAGAGCCTACAGTCCTTCTGGCCTCGAGTCATGGAAGAAATCCGGAATTTAACAGTGGTAAGAAAGAATGAGAAGCTTTTAAAGAGTGTAAAGAGCCATGAGATGAATGACCAAAACTTAGCTGAAACTTTTTTTTGAGGAAGATTAGCCCTGAGCTAACATCTGCTGCCAGTCCTCCTCTTTTCGCTGAGGAAGCCTGGCCGTGAGCTAACATCCATGCCCGTCTTCCTCTACTTTATATGTGCGACGCCTACCACAGCATCGCTTGCCAAGCAGTGCCATGTCCACACCCGGATCCGAACCAGCGAACCCCGGGCTGCCAAAGCAGAACATGTGCACTTAACCGCTGCGCCACTGGGTCGGCCCCAGACTAAAACATTTTTAATCTCAAGCACATTTACAAAGGTGTAGTTCATTCCTGACCTGTGGGTGGGAAAATGAAAATATAATTTACCTTAGGTGAGGTAACTACAAGGATGATCTTGTATCGTAGTGGCTTTCCTTAGGTGTATGAGTGTGTTGTGGATGCTTTGACTTGGAGGTAGTTTGACGTGAGGCATATCTTTTAGAGGATACAGAAAAGCAGAGCTCTCACTTTCCTTCAGTAGCTGTGGCTCATTTCTCAGGCCTGCTTTAACGGCTCTGCCAAATTTCTAGAGCCTGATGAAAACTACTGGGCAATTTATTCAACAACAGATCTGTTGTAAGCAGGTACTCTTTTCAGGTGTTAGAAGATACGCTTAAATTAGGGTTTCTCCACTGCAGCATTATTGACATTTTGGACCAGGTAATTCTTTGTTGTGAGGGGCTGTCCTGTGCACTGTAGGATGTTCGGCAGCATCCCTGGCCTCTACTGACTAGATGCCAGTAGTACTCCTCCTCTAGTGGTGACAACCAAAAATGTCTCCAGGCATTGGCAAATGTCTCCTGGAGGCTAAAATCATCCCCTGTTGACAACCACTGACTTAGAAGAATCAAATATAACCCTTGCCCTTGAGGAGTTTACAGTCTAGTAATTACAATCAGAGTCATTTAGTCAATAAGTATTAAGTGTTGACTGAGTCAGGCACAGTGCTGAGTCTGAAGCAGTAAAAGTCCAAGTGCTGTGGGAGCACAGAGGACATAGTGCTTATGTCTCACTGGTTGACTTAAGGAAGTTTTAAGGAGACATTTCTGTTGAGTCTTGAAATATGAGTAAGCATTCACTAGATGGAAAAGATAGGAGAATATCTCTTAGGCAAAGAGAAGGGCATTTGTAAATCATGGAAGCCCAGAGGGGATGGCCTTATGTTTAGAGAAACAGCAAGAAGTTCAGAGTGGGCTAGAGGTTAATATGTGGGTAGTGTGGGTGGGATAGGAGTAAAGTGGTGTAACAGTGGTAGCAGGAAGTGAGACGGGTTAGAACTGGAATATTTTCAGAGCATAGTGTCATGTCCTTAATGAGGAATGTTCCATTTGGTGTCATTTCAGCAAATATTGAAGGAACTCTTTGTGTTAGATGTGTCATTCCTGCCCTCAAGGTATTAGCATCCTGGCAGAGCAGGCGCTGGATTCCTTCTTAATGTAGAACTAAAGTTGCAATTTCTTAGAGTTAATTAGTGTGGCCTTTAACCTCTGACGTACAAGGTCACTTTATTCTTCCACTCAGCAAATACTTATTATGCACCTCCTGTGGCTGTGCTGGGTCCTGTGGATCTAGTAGTGAACTAGACAGACCAGATCATTGTACTCACAGGTGGCAGAGACAGACTGTAAACAAGTAATGAATGAATAAATTGAACAAAATAACTTCTCATTGTGATACATGCCCACTGACTTCAGGGGTGAAAAAACTAAATCATATTCTAGATGTACCTGTGGGATGTCATGTTTGTTTATATGGGGGATTTTCAGCAGTTTAACTTAATTTGGCCTTTCTCAGAGTAGCCTGTGTTCACAGGTAGATTTCCACTGAAAAGTCATTGTTTCTCTTCTGCAGTCTAATGGTGGTAGTTCTATACTGTCTCAGATATAAAAGAGAAAGGAGGAAAAAATAAAATTACAAAGTCAGAGTGGAGTATTTTTGTTTATATTTTGCAGGGATAATCTCATGGTTAAGCTTCTCAGGTTTTAGTGCTGGAGTCAGCCTGGTATACAGCTAGTGCCGTCCTGGGGTGTGGTGGAACTAGGCCAGTACAGCAAGTGTGTGCTCCAGCTTGAGTGCAGAAACAGAAATCCAGGATCAGCAAGTGGCGGGATAAACTCTGGGTGTTCAAGCTCAACACTTAACTTTTCTTTCTTTCTTTCTTTTTTTTTTTTTTAAAGATTGGCACCTGGGCTAACAACTGTTGCCAATCTACCTTTTTTTTTTTTTTCCTGCTTTATCTCCCCAAATCCCCCCTGTACATAGTTGTGTATCTTAGTTGCAGGTCCTTCTAGTTGTGGAATGTGGGACGCCGCCTCAACGTGGCCTGACGAGCGGTGCCATGTCCACGCCCAGGATCCGAACCCTGGGCCGCCGCAGCGGAGTGCACGAACTTAACCACTTGGCCACGGAGCGGCCCCTGCACTTAACTTTTCTGTGTTCTGTTGAGTTTTGTTTTTTTTAAAAAAATTATGGTAAAAAAAAAATGAAATTTACCGTCTTAACCATTTAAAAATGAACAGTTCAGTAGTGTTAAGTATATTCACATTGTTGTGAAACAGATCTGCAGGGCTTTTTCATTTTCATTTTGCATCCCCATTAAACAATAACTCCCCTTTTCCCTGTCTCCCCAGGCCCTGGTAACCAACATTCTACTTTCTGTTTCTATGAATTTGACTACTCCAAGTACCTCATATAAGTGGAATCATACTGTGTTTGTCTTTTTGTGACTGGCTTATTTCACTTAGCATAATATCTTTGAGGTTCATCCATGTTGTAGCATGTGACAGAATTTCCTTCCTTTTTAAAGGCAGAGTAATATTCCATGTATATGTGTATTTATCATGTGTTTATCCATTCATCTGTTAGTGGCGATTTGGGTTGCTTCCATTTCTTGGCTGTAGTGAATAATGCTGCAGTGAACATGGGTGTGGGCTTTGATTTTTATCCTACCGGGTTTAATTTAAGTTTGATTACCAACAAAGCCAGATTGTGGTGTTGACCAACGTTTAGTACCTAGACAGCTAGTCCATCAGAAGTTAAACGTAGATTACTTTGAGGGATTCAGTTTTAGTTCAGGTTTTGTGAATGAAGAGAAAGACGAGCAAGGAAGAAAGTTGTCTTTAATCATTCTTCTGTTGATGGCTAACTAAAGTTTTCCTCCCATGTACCCTTAAAAAAGACTCCTCAACTGCTACTATGGTATCTCTTACATCAGATGGATGCTTAGGACAGTGTTTGGCATATGATAGGTGCACAATAAATGTTTAAATGAATTAGACGACTCCACTTCAGATTTAATGTGAAGTAGCATCAGTGCCAAGTTGGGGTGAGAATGCCATCCAGTAAAGTCAGGGTGATCTTTGTCTTTGTAAGACTGCCTGTGGCACGTGCAGGCAGCTGCTTCTCTGACTGCACGTCTGCCTGTGTTACGTGACCAGATATTTTAGCATTTAATCTGTGCTTTCCAGAACTCAGCAGCACTTAGAACCAGCCTTCCTCAGATGTCAGAGTCTCTTAGGTTGACATCTCAAAATGTCTAACAGACTTTTACAATTCTACATGTTCAAACTGTCCAAACGTAAATAAAACTTAGGAGAATATTCATAAGATGTTGCGGTCTCGCTAAGACTGGGACAAAGATTATCCCATAAACAAGTTATTGAAGTTTGCTAGATGATATATTTCATGATGTATTGAAAACATTGGTCCCCGTCATTTTGGTCTGAGTTCTGCAAAAGCAATTTATCTTTCATCTCAGCTTGGCCATCATGGTTTCATGCTTTCCTTGCTCTTTTTTTTTTTTTTTTTTTTTTCTGAGGCTGATTAGCCCTGAGCTAACATCTACTGCCGATCCTCCTGTTTTTGCTGAGGAAGACTGGCCATGAGCTAACATCCATGCCCATCTTCCTCTACTTTATACGTGGGACGCTTACCACAGCATGGCTTGCCAAGCGGTGTCATGTCCATACCCAAGATCCGAACCAACAAACTCCGGGCCGCCGAAGCGGAACGTGCAAACTTAACCGCTGTGCCACCAGGCTAGCCCCTTTTATTTTTTTTTTAAAGATTTTATTTTTTCCTTTTTCTCCCCCAAGCCCTCTGGTACATAGTTGTATATTTTAGTTGTGGGTCCTTCTAGTTGTGGCATGTGGGACGCCGCCTCAGCATGGCCTGATGAGCGGTGCCATGTCCACACCCAGGAGCCGAACCGGCGAAACGCTGGGCTGCCGCAGCAGAGCGCTGAACTTAACCACTTGGCCACGAGGCCGGCCCCCTTCTCACTCTTAAAAGCTCTGATTGTGCATAAATCCAGGTGGTGTTCAGCTGAGATTGAATTTGGTTAAAAATCACACCAAAGTGATTGTACACAAGGATGATCATGTAAAATATCGTATTCCTGCTCAGCAGAGCTCTGGGAACAATGGTTAACAGATTTCTTGGCATTGAATTTTACACCTCGAGATCTCTTTGAAAGTGAGGAAGAAAAAGCTGACTGTGTCTTTTTGGGGAGCTCGTGGGGAGGCAACAATGCTGAATCTTGAAAAGAAAAATGTAATCCTCCCCTAATTTATTCCCTACGTCCCATTCAGCCTTCAGTTAGCTGTAATTTAATGCCTTGGTCACTTCCTTTAATTGCCAGTTACATCTTTTCATTCTTCAGTCCCTCCGGATTGGATAATGACGTTTCTGATATTACAATCAAATCAGATAACCTTAAATGGATAAATAAGAATTTGGAAGCGACGGTTGTTGGGCTGTTTGAACCCTTCCTGTAGAGCAGTGCTTCTCAAACTGTCTCTATGAACCACATGAGGATCCTGTTAAAAATACAGATCTTGATTTAGGAGATTTAGAGTGGAGCCTGAGATTATGCATTTCTTCTGCATTCCCAGGTGATGCCATTACTGGTCTAAGGTCCTCACTTTGAGTAGCAAGGCTTTAAAGCAGTGGTCCTTTAACCCTCATTGTGGATCATAGTCACCAGGGGACTTTTCAGAAAACACCATGCCAGGACTCCACCCTCTAGAGTTCCTGATTCAGTTAGTTCAGGGTAGAGCCCATGCATCTTGTTTTTCAGAATCTCTCCAGATGATTCTAACATGCAGCCAAGGTTCAGAATCACCTACTTCAGAGAAGATTAGGATCTTGACTTTGCTAGAGTGCCTGACTGGTTAGGCCTGGAAAAGATTTCTCATCATTATTTGAAACTCTAGATGTTCTTTAGTGTAGCTGAGACCCATTGACTTTTCTTTGGCTCCAAACTCTCATTGAGTGAATTCAGACTTCTTGAAATTTGGCAGTTTCAGATGGCAGCATTTTCAGTGTTGTTCTTTGGTTGTGGTCAGGAGCATGGGAATGTTCTGAGAGAGAATCTGCTCTGGTTCCACCTTTCACTCCCAGGAGTAGAAAGAAAAAGTATGTGTCAGTTGTCCCTTCACTTGGATCAGCATCAGAAGTGAAATGTTATTCACATCAGTTGCATGTTTGCCAATGACAAGGGGAACATTGAATTGAAAGCCAATTTAGTAGACCTCAACCTACTGACAGTGAAGGGGCTCCCCTCTCCAGTTAGTTTATCAGCACGACTGACAACACGACTGACAGACAGTAATGTACAACGGAAATTTCACAAGATTGTAACCTATCAACTCAATAAAGAAACACACACACACACAAAGAATAGTCTCATAGAAATTGTAAAATTAATGTTTTACTCTTTCAAGTTGTGGAAGGAGGTCTTTTTATCAGTTTTGAGCTCTAGTTATCTTGGAACGGTCTTGTGGAAATTATATTAAATAATCAAGCCAAATGAGAGCACACTTGCAAGAGAGCTAAATCTTGTGGTCAGAATCTTGTGCTGTGTGTATCATCCTGGGAGGCCTTCCAAAGGCATTATCATCCCTTGCATTCTGTTGGGCATTTCTGTTTAGCATTGTCATTTGTGTGATACGCCACTTAAGAAGGAAGACCAGTGATTGATTTCTGCAGTCAAGTGCTTTTTTTTTAATCTCTGTAGAGTCTGGTCTCAGTCCAGCATTCCCTTTCCTGCTGCTCCACTCTGTACTAAGGTCATACATCTAAAACTTAAATAGGCCATGTTTTTTGTGTCTCTCTGCTTCTGCGCATGCTATTCTCGCTGTCTGAATAACATTCTCTTACTTTTCCAACAAGCGGATTTGTAGCATCCCTTCAACATAATTCAGATGTCAGCTCCTCTGTGGAACATTTGCTAACTCCCCTCACCCACTCCAATCCCCCATTGCCAGCTGGTTATTTCCTCCTTTGTCCCTGTGGGATTTTACACTCCCATTCTAGTACAAGATAGGGGATTATAATGTTTGTACGTGACAGTCTCTAACACTTAAACTATAAGCTGTTCAAAGGTAAGAATAGATTTGCATCCTTCACATAGCAGTAGGTGTCATACATTTGCTGTTAGTTGAGTTGCATGAGTGAATAAATGAAAAAGGAGGAGAAAAAATGAGAATAGAAAGAATGTGTCCTGCCGTCTCCTTTTGGTGAAATTTTAATAAACTGGACTTGTAAGCCTCTGCCACTCCAGCGTTTTAGTAGTGGCTTCATGGAAAATGTTGACACCTAATTTGGAAAAGGAAAGATGAAAAGTTGGTGTTTGGAAGTTTGTAGAGGTGAGTGGTAGCCAAGTAGCTTGTTGGGTGTGAGTGGAGAAATTAGATGTCTTGGTGTACATTTTCTCCTAATAGTTGCTCTTCCTTCTGTAGTCATAAAATGGATTCTGGGAAGGCTGGTGATGTTTTTCCAAAATGCCCCGCTGCCTTTTTTGACATAGAATTGAGGTTTTCTGTTGATTTTGGAAAAGAAAGTTCACTTATGTATGTTAATTATACCAAATCTCAAATAAATGCTGCTCCTTTCAGAATGTGATGATACAAATTCCTAGGTGAGCATATTGGGTTTGGTGAGTCACTTTTCAGACCACGTATAGAATCAATCATTTGAGACCTAGTCCCAGTAGGAATTTTGCTGACTTTATCTAATCTCTGCTTTTGCACCTTTCTCTTCATTGCGGCTCTGAAACCCAAAATTGATTTTTATTCCTAGAATTGCATCCATCACTGGGCATGTGTTTAAATACCAGTTGTATCAGAATAAAACAGAAAAGAGCTTAAATTGGAAATAATTGAATAGTGTTGGTCAAAAAGACCTTTCCTAAATCCCATCCACAGTAAAGATATGTCGTTTCCTCCAGCCCAGTCTTGTTAGGAAAAAAGTGCACGGGCTGTTTCTAAAGGCAGCTGATACGTTCACCCTCACGCTTTTTTCCATATTCGTCTACCTCCACTCCCAAGCATATTTTGGAGACAAGGCCTTTGCTGCTGTGATGGAAAAGGAGCTCCTCCCCAATTTCTGGTGTCAGGTTAGTGCAAAGGTCAGAAATAGCCATAGCACGCTGGCTGAAGAGAACTGTGGGTCACTGTGGTCCGGTGCTGCTCACTTGCCCTTGTGCCTGAATAGAAGAAAGAACTGGCAACTTAGAGGAATGCCCCTGAGGCAGAAATCTCATTTTAATCTGCATATTGCAGACTGGTAAACTTTCTCGGGGGGGAAAAAGACACTCACAATGCATCTCTATATTGTGCTAGCAAAGAATCTGATACTGTTCGGGGCTACTTTTCCTGAGGGCACTGTTAGAAGCCATCATAAGTTTATCCTGAAGCCCTTTAATTGTTTGATGCTCTGCATTGGTTAAGAAGAATTTTGTTCTGGAGCTTGTATTTTCTTCATTTCATAAGTATCTCCTTTCCTGCCATATTTTCTGAAAGGAAGGACTAAGCCAATCAGAGTGTTTCATACTGCCTGTCATGCTCTGTTGATTGTCCCTGCCATTTATACACTTCTCATTACTCGTTTCAGAAAGATTTCCGAGTACAAGAACTCCCACTGGCACGTATTAAGAAGATTATGAAACTGGATGAAGATGTGAAGGTGAATTCAATTCATTTTTATTATTCATTTTGAAGCTAAAACAATGGATGGGTTATTGCTCATTTCTCTAGAGCTCAAAGTTTAATTAAATAGAAATGAAAATATTATTGTCTCTTGCTTTTGCATTTGGTTCCTAGCTAAAATTAAGTGAGCTGAAATTGAACAGTTTTAATGATGCTTCTCTGAAAATTAGAGACATCCTGTTTTCTAGATGTTGAAAAGATTCTGAATGTTTGCTTTTTGAATCACCCAGTTCTTTTCACTGTGTAGTATAAACATGTATCATCAAATCAACAGGAAGTACCATCTTCCTAGCATCTTATTGCACTCTCTAGTTTGTTGATCTGAGCTCCAAGAATTGTTTGATAATGATATTGCACCTGTTCTGAGTTTTCAATCTGTGAGTTGTTTTACACAAATTATTCTTATGAGAGGGTTTACTTAGGGGTGGCCATTTCTGCATTCCTTGGAGTCCCTTCCTATTATAGCTCTCTCAGGAAAAGAGCAACTCTCTCTCCTTACCACTCAAAATTAATAATCTCTTATATTTGTGTAGAAAGCTAACAGTTCACAGCTATTTTCCCTTTCATTAGTTCACTTCCTTCTCATCGTAAGTAACCCTGTTAGATTGGATAGGATAAGAATTATTAGTTTCATTTTATAGATATGGAAATAGGCACAAAGAGGTTAAAAGTGACTCACTCGGAGTAGGAGAACCAAGATGCCAGTTCTCATCTCCTTTTTCGTTAACTCCAGAGCTCTTCCCGTGGCTCTTTCCACCTCACCAAGCGTTCAGAGGCTTGCTTGACCAAGAGCTTAAGTGAGGCATGGTGAGGCAGCTTACATTCCTGGACCACTTGCTATGTGCCAGGCTCTGTGCTGGGTACTTTTACATGTATTACCTCATTGACTCCCACAACAACATTGGAAGCTTATCCTCTTTTTCAGTATGTGAAAAATAAAGCCCAAAAGGATGGGAGGCCTGAGATTTTACCTAAATCTATTGGTTCTCAAACTCATTATCTTTCCCCACATTGTCTCTCCTTGGATTAGAACCTAAACCCTACACTTTCTGGCTCCATGGCCGTGGGCAGTCACTTCACCTCTCCTAAACCCTGGTTTCCCTGAAAGGCTATTCTGAGAGTAAGAAAGTGCATGGTAGGTGCTAGATAAGTAAATATTCTTCCTCCCTCTTCCCTTCTTCTACGTGCTCTGTCCCTACTTGTGGATTTATTTTACTTGGAATCTCTTGAGGCTGCCACCTTCTCATTTTCCAACCCTTGCCCCATAGTCCAGTGGCAGGACATGAGGTAAGCGACAGAGTGACTGGTTTGAGTGACTTGCTGGTGATTGACAAGGAGGGCCTACATCTGTTGCAGATGATCAGTGCAGAAGCCCCTGTGCTCTTTGCCAAGGCAGCCCAGATTTTTATCACAGAGTTGACTCTTCGAGCCTGGATCCACACTGAGGATAACAAGCGCCGGACTCTACAGGTAATGTTGTTAACTTACATCGGGAAAACTGGGCAAGCAGCTGCCTTTGTCTGCTTCTCTTGCATGGCTTTGGACCAAAGATTGTTCTTCTTTAGGGCTCCGTCAAGCGATAGGTGTAACTGACATCTTCCTCTACTGTTGGGAAGCAGGCATACTTTATAGCCATGATAGTATTTCCCCACCAAGAATCTTAATTTCCGACTCTCTCATGATTTTAACAGCTCAGTGACTGAACTCTTCACTTGGTGAGCTCTCACTATAAACACAGTCTGAAGTCTTTATATTTCTAAATGTAAATAGTATCTGGTTGGAAGCCTTGAAAAACTCCAGGAAAGGACAATCCCAGGAAGAATCAGTCTCACTAACCTCGTTAGCTTTTTGTTTCTTGTTTGCTTTTCTGGGAATCTTTTCCTCCTTTTTTGTTTTCTTTTTATTTTCATCCAGCAAATCAACATTTGTATTGTATGAAGACCCCTTGGTCATTGGTTCTAGAGGCCCTGCCCTCAATAGCCAGGCCCTAGTTCTCGGAGGAAAGATTTCCCAGACATAAGAGGAAGAGTATGACAGATATAAGACAGTGACAGTATTTTAACAACAAAGCCAAGAAAGTAAATTGTATTTTCTTCTGTTGTTTCCTTGCATACATTTATTCATTTATTCTACAAATATTTATTGAACGTTTAACAATGTGCCAAGGCACTGTTCTAGGCTCTGGGGATTAATACACAAAACAGACAAAAATCTCCACTCTTGGGAATCCTACGTTCTATTGCAGCTAGACACTGAATGCTGCTTTGAAGGAAGTCTATGGATCTAGAGAGATCTGATTAAAGCTACCTTCACAATCAATTCAGATTAAACCATAAAATGGGCAGAACACTTGAAAGGGCCCTTCAAAAATGAAGATATCCAAATGACCAATAAGCATATGAAAAGGTGTGCAACATCACTTGTCATCTGGGAAACACAAATTAAAACCACAGTGAGATACTGGTTGACACCCACTAGAATGGCTAGAATAAAAAAGACTGACAATACCAAGTGTTGGCGAGGAAGTGGAGTAACTGAAACTCATATACTGTATTGCTGATCAGAATGTAAAGTGGTAGACATTAAGCACTTTGGAGAACTATTTGGCACTTTCTAGTAAAGTTAAACATATCCCAACTCTATGACCCAGCCATTCTACTCCTGGGTGTACCCCCAAAGTGTAGACATTCTTGTAGAAGAATGTTCATAACAGCCTTATTTATAATAGTCAAAAACTGGGAACAACTCAAGTATCCATCAAAATGTATATGTAAACAAATTGATGTATTCCGTAAACAGGTTACTGCTTGACAATAAAAAGAAACAAACTATGGATCCATATAACAATGTAGATGAATCTCAATAATATGTTAAGCAAAAGAAACTAGAGAAAAAAATTACATAGCACATGATACCATACACCATCTCCCTCTATGATGACAGAGATCAGAGTTGTAGTTTCCTCAGATTGGGGGAGAGGGTCATTGACTGGAAAGGGATAGAGGGAAACTTTATATTCTTATCTGGATGATAGCTACCTGGGTGCATATATTTATTAAAATTCATCAAGCTGTGTACTTAAGATTTCTGTATTTTACTGAATATGAATAATAATTCAGTAAAATATTAGCATTAAAAAAGGCAAAACAAAAATGTTAAGACCAATTTATCTATGTTAACAAAACCCTGTAGAACGCTTTGGTGTATGTTTGGAGGTAATGATATTTCTTTTTCTTTTTTCCCCCTCATTCTGTCCATAGATGAGCTATTTAGATAGCTTGAGTAAGTGACATCACCAAGAATGTGATACTATGGTGTACTAATCTTAGTGACCTGGCAGCCTGAAGATGCGCCCTGCTCCGGTTGGGAGGGTTTATTATCAAGCTGGTCCCTGGCAAGAAGGGTGGATTGGAGTTTTGCATTTCAGTGGCTTGGGGCCATCACAGAGACAAGGGAAGGAAAAAACAGAAAATTTCCATCCCCTTCTATTTTGTCTGATGAGTCACCCTCTCTTAAGATGTGATATATAGAGGTTGCTAAGGATTTCTGTTAGCATGTTGACTTTTCCCCCTAACATTTTATTGTGAAAAAATTCAAACATAAGCAAAGTTTACTGTGAAAACCTGTATACTCAGCATCCAGATCTTACCGTTAACATTTTACTCGTTTTATCCTCATATCTGTCTATCCCTCTGTCCATCAAGTCCTCTATTTTTAAATGCATTTCAAAGTTTATTTTCCCCTAAACACTTCAACATGCATATCCTTCGCTAGATACAGTTCACTAGTTTTTCCTGGTTTTTCTTTTGCTTAAAAATTTTCATACAGTGAGGTACACAAATCTTGAGTATACTTAGTGTGTTGGTTTTTAACTTAAAAATCTCTTAGTTTTATTATTTAAAGAAAGAGAGTGTCACTCTTAGAAAGAACCCCATCGGAGCAGGTCTGGGTTTCAGTATCATTAGTCACCTGACTCCTATGTTCTCTACCAACTCCTGGCTATTCTAGTAACTTCAGACTTCCAATATGCATATCACATTAAGCAAGATTTAAACCAGGGATTTAATATTGTGATTTTGAATTCCAAAATAAAAATCATAGCATGTGGGAACTGCCATATGTAAATCCAGTGACTAGAAAATATTGCAAAAAGTTATTGTTAGGATTTCAGCTAAGCAATTCAAAACATTATAACTACTTGTGAGCCAAAGAGGCAAAATATTATTTAGGGCCGTAAAAAGCTTATAAAATTGAAGGATAGCCTAAGCTTGCTCACCACAGGCTGACCAGAAACCTGCCAGTTAAGGTTGCTAGACTTGTACACATTGAGCTGGGGAAAGATGATGTAACAATCATAGGAGCTTGGGACAGGATCCGGCAGAGGTAGTAGTAGTTGGAGGCTCAAATATCCAGTTTGCAGAGCTTGAGCTCTACAAATGTGTCTCTTTTTTGTCTATGTCTGTCAGGTCTGATCATTTAAAGTTTGTGAGAGTTTGGCTGTGCTTATTTCAGTTACAGACTTGACCATGGGTATTCAGTTAGGCTTAGGAGTCTTCATCTTAGTTTGCTTGTAACTTGGAGGGTATAAAGCCAGGTGAACTTGTTTCTCCCCAGGCTAATTTTATATGCTTTTCTTTGTTACAGAGGAATGATATCGCCATGGCAATTACAAAATTTGATCAGTTTGACTTTCTCATCGATATTGTTCCAAGAGATGAACTGAAACCTCCAAAGCGTCAGGTGAGCTGAGAAGGCGTTGCTGCTGCTGCTGACTGAAGAGCACCGTGCACACTGGTGTCAAATACGCTCCTTTCTCAGCACAAGTCATTTGCTACTCCGTTTGCTTCTCTTTCTCTAGACCAGATCCATCCTTGACATCTCCTTCTGTTACTCATTTATGGATACTTTTAACTCAGTGCCTCTGAGGTATTTCAGTGAAAAGGAACTAAATGAAAATTAAAGAATTTAGTACAAACAGTAAAGTTCATTTCAGGGTATCCTAGAAAGTCTTATTAGAGTTCTTAATCTGGGCTGGGAGAATATTCCCAGTGAGTTACAGATTTTAGATTTTTCAGAAACAGCTTCTCTCTGTGCACAGTGGTGTTTGGACTGAGTGGACTTTGATTTTCTCTTTCTCTGGATTGAGGTTCTCTATGTAGTGCTCTGGCTACACATTAGAATCACCTGTTAGGGTTTAAAAAAAGACCAGTGCCCAGGCTCCACCCCTCTCCAGCTGAATCAGAATCTGAGGGGGAGGCCCAGGCATCAGTACTTTTTAAAGCTCTCCAGATGCTTTTAACGTGCAACCAAATTTGAGAACCACCACTTAAACCGCTTTCTAAGCAATCATGAGAAAGTATGTGAATGTCTGCCTTTCTCTTTCTTCTGCCTGCTCCTCTCCAAAGGTCACATCGATTGTTTTTCAGCACCTTGGGTGCATAAAGCTCTTAATTGCGATTGTAATAGACCTTTATCCTGTATATAGCTCATTGTTTTAGGCATGCAGATTGCATGGCTCATTAGTGTAGTAGAGACACTTGGGGAATAGTGGCAGAGTCTGGCAAGAGCAAAGCTTGTGCCTTGTTCTCTGCTTGTTTTGTTAATAAAATTTTAAGTATTTTTAATGAGTTGTTTCAGAGTATATTACCTTAGAAACAGAGTGATACAGTGACAACCGTTCTCCCATGCTGTCTCATGTTAATAACCAGTCAGAAAGTGTAGGAGAAGTGGGCATCCTAAAGGACATTTGTAATCCTGACCCTGCCTGGAGGCCTTTGGATTAGCAAGCCCTCTGTCGCCTCCGTAGTAGAGCAGGGTGCCTCACCGCGTCTCCGTTCTTTCTGGGCAGTCTTTGCTACTGTAAACATCCTTGACTGGAAGCTGTAAGGTGTTCAGAGGAGCTTTCAGTCGGATGTTTACAGCGGCAGGCTGCCACGGTCGTCCCCGGCTGTGCATCACCCTTGAGACATTGCAGGTTTGTGCCCATGGGCTCAATTCCTCCTCTTGGGGTGCTTCCCTCCTCTCTGAGAAGTCCGTACGACGAGAACTCAGACCACTTCTCTTCCTTCCAAAACAAGTGATACCATACACCTGCTCTCCTTGTTGAAATTTGTTTCAGAGGCCCCCTTTAAAAACAAGGTGGTAGGTTCTGTGACAAAGTCAGGTCTTGCTCACGCTCATTGTGCTAACTCCTGCTTGTTCTCTGTGGGCTGCCTGCTGAACCAACTGGCTGGAGGGAAGGGTTGTGTCCTGTCCCTTCCTCCAGAGTCCTCAGTGCTTGGCTCTCTCAGGGTGTCAGAGAGCTCCTTGTTCCATCCGAGCCTGACTCAAGATGCTGTGATCCATCTCCCTTTAAAGTGTGTCTAGCTGAAACAGCTCCTTGCTGCCTGGATTCGCTTCTTTGTAGGTGTTTAAGTCATTGATTGGCATCCTATTCGGGACAGCTGCTGCCTGGCCTTTGAAAGGTTGAGATTGCTGAAAGCTGGTCTGAAATTCTAAGATAGCACTTTTAATCCTCTGTAGACACGAAGTTTTCCCAAGCTCCAAATTGGCTGGCACCTCCTTAGTCCTTTAAAAGCGCCTACTCTCCAAAACTCACCGTTTCTGAAGGAGGCAGCAGTTCACTCTTGCTACTAAAGCGAATATACTGTTTTCTAGTCTGGGGCTGCTGCACAACACTGTAGTGATGGCCCTAGGGTGTAATGCTGCTCATTCTCTGGCATTATTTGTCAGTCTCCATTTCTGAAAAGATTCCAAGAGCAAGCCCTCTGGTTGGGCAGGCCACTGCTAAAGCTGGGCAACTGCCCCATTCTAGATTAATCCAGTCATTCAGAGATTGTTTTAGTGCTTGGGTGATGTCCCACTGCTGGGGAAAGGAACTCGCCGGAAATATTGAGTTGCGGATCTAAGGCTCTTGACTTCTCAGAGATGCTTGGGAATTTCTCTTGTCCTTTGGGGAAGCAAGGAAAGAGCATTCGAAAGCAGAAGGTAGTTGAGGCCTGACTTCTATCCCACTAAAGCTATGAGTTGAAAGTACCTGCCCATTGAAATGTCATTTTCTCTTCACCCATTTCTTTAAACCAAGCATAATCATTCCCTTGCTAGGTCATTGGCAGAATGAGTCTTCATAATGCAGAAGAACCTTAGATGTGCCTCCTTCCGTTGGAGGGATTTGAGAAAGTCATGCCTGTTCTCACAACACAAACCTGGGTGCCTCTGCTTGATGCTCACACAGTGTCCTAGTCACTGCCTAGTTCATAGACAGTTAAGAGGGTATAGTAGGCAGCATGGGAAAGCTTTTTATGTACTCTCACAGCTTTTGGCATGGGGTATTTTGGCTTCTGAAAGGGGTATTTAAAGTTTGCTTTTTATCTGGCAAAAAGGCCATATTCACTTGCAGATCAGCTGCAGTCAGGAATAATTGGAGACAGAACAATCACAGGGCAGAGCAGGGAGTGCCTCCCTAGGCCCTGACTTCCTACAAGTTCTGGAGTCTCAGTCCTCTGTACCCTCTCATCACCCAACGGCTTTTTCAAGTTAGGTCTGGGCTCTAGTGATTGCTGTGTTTTATAAAATGGGAAGGGAGATCTCAGTGGCAAATAAATACATTGAACCTATTCAAGAGCTTTGAAAAGAGCAGTTGGCCTCTGTTTCTTGGCTAAGCAGGGTATCAGTATTTTATCCTTGCCTCAGCCAAGATCTAGTTGACAGGCTGACCTTTATTTATAATGCTGAGAAGTTGGAATTGAAATGGAGGTGATGTTGTCACAGTTAAGTTGTTTTGGAAACTGAGACCTAGATGAAAATAAAAGGGGGCCTCCGTTTTCTTCTGCCTCAGCATGATCATGTTCAGGGTTCACACTGTTTGGGTCTGAAGCACAGAATACATTAACCTAGAAAGTTGGTTCATGTTTGAAAACCAGCTTAGAAACCCAGAATGTTGCAAGTGTCTGCCTAGGCTGGGTGGATGACCATCAGGGAACCTCATCATGCAGAAACCCAAGTTTCTCAGATGCTAGATAACAGCAGTCCTAGTTTTAGTATCCTGGGCCACCAGTCACCAAGCAAGCAAAAGAAGGTCCCCTTCTATAGGGGACATGCACTTCTCCCCTCAGTACGGCCACAGAATTCTAGAGGTAGGCAAAGATTGTGTAGGGACTCTTTCTATTGGTAACAGCTGTTGGGTTCAAGAGACTTTGTCATTCTACAAACTTGGGTTAAAAAAGTACTTTCCTACCTCCAGCTGTCTGCCTGTTCCTACAAATCCATTCATCGTTCACCTTGTACCTAGTGAGTGCCTACAAGGGAATGAATGGCAGGGAGAGTGGGGAGCAAGAGAAAATTAGGCTTTGCCTTCCTAGGGCTTCCATTCTAGCAGGGAAGGCAGTGAATTTGACAAGGAAGTACAGAAGTGTAATGAGGAAAGGACTGTGAAAGCACAGATTGGGGCACCTAACCTAGTGAGGGGATGGAGTCAACACCAACTTTGTAAATGTCACTTTGGGGAGCTTTGAGGCAGTCCACAGGGTTTCTATACCTTAAAGAAGCGTCTTTTCCTCTTTTCTTGAACTTGGCAAACTTAGCCCAGAATGAGGAAGTAAGTAAATTTAGCTAATATTTCTGCTCAGCCAGCCAAGTTGCTGTATGTTTCTGTTGTTTTTGTTGTCCCAGGCAGGGGCACCGTGTGTCACAGGGCCCTCCGGAGCGGACGCCGATCTCTGTGTCGGTGGTCAGGGGCTGACCAACCCCGGACCCTGAGGCTGTAACCATGCTGTAGTGTGTGTAAACATCCTACACTCTCAGCTGTGAGCTCAAGGTGGCTGGGAGAGGGTTGTTTACTCCTTCTGCCATGGAAAGCGTCCACTGAAGAAGGAAAAGAAGGAACAGTCTCTTCACTCAGCAGACTGGACAGAATGCGACCTCCCTAGTCAGCCAAGGCAGCACCCCAGCGGAGAGCTGTCCCTCAGGCCCCCTGGGTTGCGCTTCTGCGGCTAAGTACAACCAGAACCCGATGTGACGCTGGAGAGATGTGGCCCTCAGTGACTACAGAGCTCTCGTGTGCTGTGAAAAGCTGGGCACTTGCCTACCAGTGCTCTTGATCCTGACCTTTGATTCTGAAATTGCAACCCAGCAAAAGCCCAATTTCCCTTTCCCTTGTTCTGCCCCTTCAGAGGTAGTAAGAACAAAATTAAGAGAGTACTGCCTCTTTGGGAGATTGGAGCCGGCCTGAGAGCATGATGTTTGGGTAGCATCTTCCCAGTGCTCGCAATTAGCACTGTTCTCAGATCACAGGCCTTGACAGCATTTACTGACAAGCACTGCTGGTGCGTGGTTTTAGTTACGGTAATTATTTGCTCATTTGCAACTCATCACGCAATGGGTGATTACTCTGTACTTCAGAAAATTGGCTGTATGTTTTGTGAAGCCTATGGAATCTGTTATTTTTAGTTTGATTTAGCACAACCGGTCTCTTCGAATTCCACTTTCCCTTGGCTTCAAATGTGGAGAGCTCAGCATTCAGCAGGCAACTGCGCACAGCCTGTTTGGGGGAAGAATGGAAATTCACTGTGGCGGCTGCTGAGTCAGTTCTTTTCCTCTTACCTGCCTCTCCTTCTACCCCACAGGAGGAGGTGCGCCAGTCTGTGACTCCTGCAGAGCCCGTCCAGTACTACTTCACGCTGGCTCAGCAGCCCACTGCCGTCCAAGTCCAGGGGCAGCAGCAAGGCCAGCAGACCACCAGCTCCACAACCACCATCCAGCCTGGGCAGATCATCATCGCGCAGCCTCAGCAGGGCCAGGTCTGTGCGCTCTGAAGGGCTCCTGCACAGCAAGGTAGCCTCTCTTAGGTTTGGGATGGGGAGAGCTTGACTAGAGCAAAGAGGGAGTCAAATCATCATAGAACACTGGATTTGAAGTCTGGAAACCTGGACTTTTCCCCAGATTCAGCTACTGAGATGACATGTCATTCTAATCTCTCTGGGTCCTGGTTTCCTCATGGGTCAGATGAGGAAAGTGAGGTGGACAAGATGTTCTTCAGGATCCCTGTGAGCTAAGAAATTTTAGAAGGAAAAACGTATAATGCCCTTATGAAGAGTAGTGGCATCTTTGTAGAAAGTATTTTAAGTGGACTCCATGCCTGCTGTCTGTGTGCCTGCACCAGAATTGGAATTTGTACCCTTAAGAAGGAGGTCAGACATCATTACCAGCTTGCATACCTTTCCTTCCTGTCTCCCCGTCATTCCTCTGTCCTACCATATTTGTGTCAAGTGACCTTCTCTTTTTGCAATAGTAATCATAAGACTCTTTCTCTCCCCAACAGTATTGTTGTGAGGGCAGTAACATCCACATTTGCTGGGATCATGAGAGGCTACAGAGAACTCTTAAGTCCAAATTCCTGTCAATCATTAATTAATTTATTCATCAACTATTGAGCATCCTCTGTAGATAAAGTTCTATGCTATGTCTTGGGGATATAAGCATGAATAAAACAGTCCCTGTTTTTAAGAATTCACATCTAGTTGGGGCTACAAATACTTAAAGATTATACCACCACGTGGGAAGTGTAAGATATTCTTAGGATTGTGTAGAGGGTGTTATGGGAGCACATTCAAAAGGGGTACCTAACAAAGATGTGAGGGAGGTGGTAGAAGAGGATGTCAGAGAAGGTTCCCTGAAGGGAATAAGGTGAGTCTTAGAGGAAATAATGGAAATGAATCAAAGAGGGGAAGGAGGGCTTTCCCAGTGAGGGCACAGCACAAGCAAAGGCTTAGAGGTGAGAAACAGCACAGGGAGTGAAGGGAACGTCAGGTCAGCTTGGGGAACATCTAGGCAAGTTGAAAAGATAGAGGACACATCCTAGACAGCCTTGTGTATTCTAGTAAGGAACTGAGTTTGCCTAGAAGAAAAAAATTGAGGCAGAGGTAGATTTAAATAATTATGACTTTAGGATTTAGTCCTTGTTCATTTTTTTTATCCAAATAACAGACATTTATTGAGCACTTACTCTTTGCTAGACACCATGCTAGGCAGGAGGGGCTCAAAGGCGGTCGCAGCCCAGTCCCTGCCTCAGGGTGTTCACTGCACCATGATGTCTAAGGGGTCTTCTTTGGCTAATGCTTGTGCCTTTGCAGTGGCGAGAGCTTTACCTGCCAAAGGCTTGATTCCTTTAGAGAGCGAACTTCAAGGGAGGCTGCCAAGGACGGGTTCTGATTGCCTGATCATCCTAAGGAGCTCATGGCTGTTGTGCTCCGACAGCAGGGCACACCATACGTGATTTGATAGTTGCCATGCTAACACAAGCCCTCATTTTCCTGAAATGATTTAGAAATACCTTGGCAATCCTCTTGGGAAATTTTGGTTAATACAGTACAGTGATGAGTTGGCAATGTGCATTTTTTTCAGTCAGTGAGAATTGCATCTCTCCTCTGCCACCCCAGACTTGCTCAGTTTGGAGCTGATAAGGCTTATGAGGATGGTGAAGTTGGTCCCTCTCAGCATCTCCCAGCTGTTGTTTCACTGTCCTGCTGGTTCAGGTTGGCCTTGTTCTGTGTCACACCTCCCTAGACCCATAGTAGTGGCTGTTTTAAGTGCAAATATCCAGAATGCATATTAAAGTTAAAAGGAAAGCATATTTTGGTTAAGTGAATCCTGTGTTTTATATCATAAAATTGGCAACTTTTACTCCTGAAGGTTTGAGGAATAGACTGAGTTGCAAATTGTGGTGTGAGAACGGGAGATGTTTGCCATTGTCCTAGCTCACTGCATATATTTTTATATAGATTTCTCTGTCATCTTTCTTCCCTACCCTCCTGCAGTTTATAGTACTTTCTCCTTCCCTCGTAATCCCTTGAATCTTGTCTGTAGTTCCCAGAACACGGCCCCTTCCCTTGTAACTTTAGATGCACAGTAGGCCTATGCAGTCAGAATGTAAGAGCATCAGAATAGCAACATCGATTGAAGTCCATGATTCATTAAGACTCCCAGAGTCTTCTTATTAAGCTGATTCTTAATTCAGAGTGGGGAGAGATCATGTCCAAATCGGGGGGCTGGGGGTTCAGGTGTAGTTTAAAGTCTTCGCCCTCTTCCCACTACCGCCCCCATCACCACCACCCACGACCACCACCAGGTGAGCAAGATATGCTGGGCTCAGTGCTCCAGGTCATCTGTGAAGGTCATGTCTAGGGCTAAAATTTTGAGATTTGAAGAAATGACTGACCGACTTTTTTGACAGTTCAAGTCTTTAGCGTCTCTCAAAGGAGCAAGTTTCCTAGGACTACAGTCCACTAATTGTGTGCGAGAGACGCAGAACCTGCCAAGTCAGTGACAGAAATTTCTTAAATCTGAGCTTCCTGTTTCTAGAAAGTTGAAGTTCTTACTTTCTTAAATTCTGTTACTTAGGGGTGGCCTCAGTTAAGATCCAGGTCTTAAGACTGTCAAGTTGTTAACAGTGTTTGCCTCTCCTGTGCGAAGCTGTGTTGTGATCCAGGGCAGTGAGCTGGCCAGTGTGGGCTGGAGTTGCTCTGCTGCTTGAATGAGGGTGAAAGCCAGTGTGCACTTAATTTTCCTGCCAGTGTCTTGCAGCCTAAGGAGGAGCCAGGATCCTGAACTTAGTAAATTCATACTGACCCCACCTTCCATTTAGTTTGCCCTTCAAATTCTCCTGCTCCACATTTGAATTTGGCCATTTCTCAAGTGAACTATCATGGTTGCTTTTGATTCTTTTGTACCGTTTATGCCTTTCTATCATTGAAGGGGTGTGAAAAGGCGCAACATTTGGAGCATAGAGATGTTTGGGGCCTAGGCAAATGTTCTGTACTACAAGCCTAAAAATCTGTTTGGCTTTCCTATCTTTTATTTTGGAGAGGGACTTTTTAACAGTGCTCTAAGCCCAAAGGACTCTGTAGGTTGAGTATTTTTGTTAGAGTTGAGATGAGTTCGGGCATTCATGGAGGGGGTTTGCTCCTAGTTAAGTGCTCCCTGTTAACCCCTTGGTAAGCCTGCTGGCTCTGAGTAAGAGCTCAATCAGCTTTCTCATGACCCCTCTTTCCAGACCACACCCGTGACCATGCAGGTCGGAGAAGGTCAGCAGGTGCAGATTGTCCAGGCCCAGCCTCAGGGTCAAGCCCAGCAGGCCCAGAGTGGCACTGGACAGACCATGCAGGTGATGCAGCAGATCATCACGAACACAGGAGAGATCCAGCAAATTCCGGTAAGCTCCGCCCTGCCTCCAGCTCTGCGTGGCACCATGCTCTGTGTTACAACGGGAGATATTAAAGATCTTATACACACACACACACACACACACACAGACTATTGTGTCTGTGTACGTCTACACACACACACTGTTTTTTAACCTATATTCCCATCACCCCAGAACACAACTTGCTCCACTGTTTACTCACTGCTTTCCTTTAATCCAGGTTTGAGTTCACCACTATGGGGCAGCTCCTCTCAATTTCCCCTCACTCCACCTACGCAGAGAAATCGTTGTAACCACTGTTCCATGCCACGTCCAAAGGCCCTGTGAGGCAGTCCTGCCTTTTGATTAGCAGAGAATGGGAGGGAGGTGTTTAGGGAAGGCCATAAATACACTTGTTGCATATTCATGAGTCAGTTCCCAGTGGAGCCTGCAGCAAAGTGTATTTTTGGCTTTCGTTTAACTTATCCATTCCTTCACTGTGGACTGCTGCTTCCTGTGTGCCTTGAGGGATTTCATTTCTTAGATTTGTTGACTTTTTTACTTGTACTTGTTCTTTTGTAAAAAGTGTCCTTGTCTTAACACTTGCCATCTATACATTGGTCATTTTGCCACCAAAAAATATGGAAAGTGAGTGACATGGAACAGTCCTTCTATTTCCTGCCCCTGCCCTTCCTATTGTAAATGAAATGTAGGCAGATACAGAAACTCACTTGAACTTGGTTAACCACTTCCTCTTTGAAAAAAGCTCAAAAAGTGCCTTCAACTCTGTTTTTGGAACTGTTCTTTTTATTTACAGAGTAATAGGCCAAGAGAAAGCTTAGGAAAGTGGAGAATGTATGTCTCTTCTGTGTCTCTTCTGTCCGTCTGTCTCTCACACACACACTCCCTCTCCCCTCCCCACCGCCTCTCCCTCCCTCTCCCTCCGCCTCCCTCCCTCTCCCTCCCTGCCCCTCTCTCTCCCCCTCTCTCTCCCTCTCTCTCCCTCTCTCCCCCTCTCTCTCCCTCTCTCCCCCCTTTCTCCCTCTCTCTCCCTCTCTCCCCCCTTTCTCCCTCTCTCTCCCCCACACATGCATGATATGCATCACTTCCAGGTGCCTTGCTCCACTGTTTCGGCCAACCCGAGACCTCTCTCTTGAATGGTTCTCATTTCTGCATGTGAAAGCACCAGAACAAGTTCATTTAAGCCAGAGAAGAGCTCCCACTTTGCAGTAACTTTTACTCGAGTGTTTTAACCCTCTGGGACACAGAGCTTTAGCACAGAAGATTTTTTGCGGAATTCAGAACCTCGTCTTCACTGTTCTCAGATACCTTCTGCAGGACTTAGCAGTTCTCTACTCAGAGTGCTCACAATAGTGATGACCTTCAGGAAGAAAACCTTGCTTCCCTTTTGAAAGCCCAGTGAGTAGGCTTATTTGCTCTGTAATTAACGTAGAAAAGCTGTGAGGATCCTCAGACCTATCCTTGTGGTAGACGAACTGAAGGGCAGAGCATCGCCAGATTAGACATCTAATTAGGCATTTAACCCAAGCCTAAAAGAAGAGCTGCTTGCTTCTAAGAACTGCTTGGAACTATTTGGCTTACGGCTTTTCAGTCACATCTGAGTTTTTGCAAAGAGCTCTTCCCACCTGGGAAATGTCAAATCCCCATGGCTGTCAGTGCACCTTCCCCCACTCCTAGGACCAGGCTTTAGCCTTTCGGCTCCTGCTCCGTGGCCGGAGTTCTGCTGACTCCTGGGACCAGCCACCGTCAGTCTCGGCAGATGAGGTTTCCCAAGCCTCCACCCGGCTGTCTTCATCCCCACAAACAACTCAACATTGGCGCCTGGAAGCTGCATTATGGAATTTAGGTGGGGAGTTTAGGCTTGGCATCACAACTTCCCAGGAGCTCCTCTTGGCATAGTCTCAGGGAAGAAATGACTGCAAGTCACGGTATCTTGCCTTGCCCTATCTGCTTTGAACCAGATTCTTAATGGGTTTGGATTTTGTGTCCCTCCATCGTAAGCGGACAATTCTGGTCTACCAAGATCTTCAGTGTCACTCTTTTCTTATTAGTTCAAATCCTCTTTGAGACTGGAAGTTTCAGAGAAGCCGTTTGATTTAACACTGCATACAGGAGTGCAGCTTCATCCTATCAGCATTTTCCTCATGGGAGTAAAATTCCCTGCAATGAAGTTAGCTCTTAAAGGCAAGGGGAAAATTTGCTCCAGGACAAAGACTCGTGACTTGCCTCTTAGCCTCAAGAAGCTCACCTTTGCAACAGAGACAGGCTGGGCAGCCAGATAGAGAAAGAGACCCAATCTGCCTGTCCTCCTGGACCCTCTTTCACCCCCAAATCCCGAGTGTGAGTGCAGTCCTCTTCTGCTGACTGTGTTCTCTGCTGAGCCACAGTTCTCTCACGTTGTAACCGCCTTGGTCGTCTCTTCATCCTCACGCTCGAAGCACTAATACTTGCATGGTACACTGGAGCGTTAAGAGCCCGAGTTAATGCTTTAGCACACAATTAAATGCAGCATGTGATATTATTGTATTATCTGAGATTTAATCTTAGGCATGAGGGACTCGAAGGGCATTTTTGTAGCTTTGGTTTCCCATGATGGGGTTTTCTGTGAAAGGTTTGTTGATTCAGCTTCCCCTTGGGAGGTGTTTGGCCAGAAGCTAGTGCTGAACACCAAGGATCCTAAAAGTCCCACAGACCCCCATTGGTCCTGGCTCTTGGGGACAGAGATGGCAAGGCAGGCCAGCGTTTTCTTCCAACATGTACAGCATGGGGTTGGGCAGTACTGGGGCTGTGACACAGAGTGATGGCTGTCTGCTTTGGTCTCCTGGAGGACACTGGAGCTCTTCTCAATATTAGAGCAGCCGTCCTGGGAACTGGGGTGGGGAAGTGTGGGGATGGAGGGGAGAAAGGCCCACACTTAGGGTACAAGCATTCCAATCATGTCAGGCAGTCTTTGGGATAAAATCCTAAGATAAACTGTGGGCAGACAGCTAAGAGCCAGTGAATGTTGAGGGTGGAGCCATGGTGTTCTCACATATGTGCCCAGATCCCCTGGGAACTGTTTCCCAAGTCCCTTCAGGGAACATATCTTCTTTTGTGTTGTGTGACTTGTGAGGTGGAGATGTTATGGTTTTTCTTGTTTTGACCTCTCTTAAAGAGGAACTTTTCAGGGGGTGGTAGGGGACAGTCACCATCTCTGGTCATGGAAAGTTTGCCCGTTTGAGGTTGCACTCAGTCTGTGGTCTGTTGTCTCTGCCCTGCCCTAGGTGCAGCTGAATGCCGGCCAGCTGCAGTATATTCGCTTAGCCCAGCCTGTATCAGGCACCCAAGTCGTGCAGGGACAGATCCAGACGCTTGCCACCAATGCTCAACAGGTATGTGCCACAGAGGTGCAGGGCTTGAGTTGGGGACCAGCAGGAGCTGGCTTGTAACTGGAAAGGAGTGCTCAGCACGCAGCCCTCCCACCAGCTCATCTTTCATCTTCCCTCCACACCCTGCACGTCTATTCTGCACCCCAAGGAGCAGATGGGGTTTATTGGAGGATTGGATTCAAAATGTCTCTCTTAGCATCATCTTCTCAAGGGACACAAATGCAAGGCAAAGGAAGTCTCAAGGATACTTGAAGAAAGCCTGATGTCTCTGTGTGCATGTCTGACCAGAGGAAGCGTTTTGACAGACTGCCTCCTAGTCAGGCTGAGTTTCCATCTTGAAACCCGAAGAGCTGTTGTGTTCTGGCGCCCCCCCCCCCCCGTGCCTTTGGACAGCTTGCTCAGATTTTACCTCCTCGTGGACCCCTCATCTGCTCTCATGCCCCGAGACGCTGAAGGCCGTGGGCCACAGGTGCTCAGGGGGCTGCTTCCCTGAGCTTGGGGGTTGAGGGATGTTGGCATCATTTGTAGGGGATGGGGGATGCTGGTCAGGGAGAGGCATTGCTATCGGATTCCTTTGCCTCAGACCCAAAAAAAGCAGCTATCGTTTAAGAGCTGGACCTGTCTGGCCCCGTTGCGTTCCTGGTGATGTGTCTACTGACAGTGGTGACAGAGCTGAGTTTGTAGAGCAGGCCTCTAAAGATCTCATTTGGAAAAATAGCAGGAATGAGCCAAAAGCAAGGCTTCTGAGCTCCGTATAGTCTCTGGGATCATTAAAGGGTCCACTCTAAATCCATTCCTTGGCTTGCAGAAGGACTTGGGCTTTTCATTAATTTCCTTGAGGCTCAGTGACACGGAATCACATCTCAAGACTGGTTCCCACCCCTTTGGTACCCCCCTCTCTGAGTCTCTCTTTTTTTAAAAAGAAAAACTTGTAAGATTCTAACCTGGGGTCCAAAAACCTTTTATGGCATGGGGGTGGGAGGAAATGAAAAGAGTTCTTGGTTTCCCAGAGGTCAGTTTTGGGACCAGAAACTAAAGCCAGGGAGAGTTGGATGTACAGAGAGGTGGGAGAGAAGCAAGAAGATACACCTGGGGGCTGTCAGAGTCTGCATAACAACAGATTGTAATTGTGACAACCTAGTACTTAGTAGCTGCTCGTAAATGTTTGTTGAATGAATGCTGAATAAGTAATAATGTAAATGGAATTTAAAGGTAAATGAAACTTTCTTCTCAGCTTATGTGAGGGGCACTCCTGCTGGCCACAGGGCACAGTTAACCTCATCTATAAGGAATCTTCTCCATTTGTCTCATGGTCATTCATTTATTCTGCAGACATTTCTTGAATACTTCCTTTGCACTGAGAAGCGTAAAGACAAAACTTAGCCCCTGCCCTCAAGCAGCTTATAGAGTGGTGGGAGGAGAAAGACCCAAAACAGGAAGAGTTGCAAGAAACCCTCACACCTGAGAGAGTCAGAGGCGCTTTCCCATCGTCGCCTTCTTGCTCCTCACAGCCTCACATGCAGGCCTGGTGGGTGATTTTTGGCCGTTGTGAGGACACTCGAGAGGGCAGTCCTTACCTTGCAGGTTGGCTGTGATGATTGCAGGAGATGGTACACAGAGGACGTTACTAGCCAAATGTTCCACAGATACACATAGGCACACAGGCACATGTCAATCTTCTTTCTAGTCTCCCAGGCTGTCTGCAGCAGCTGGCATTCTATGATGCAGTGCTACATGTCAGTAAATTTCTTTGAAAATCCCCACATAAGATTTTAAGTACATGTGATAAATGTTTTCCTTGCTACCGCCCCCTCCACCCCTGCTGCCCCTCCTTCCCCTTGCCTAGAGGGCTGCACGTGGCCTCTCTCGGAAAAAGTACTTCATGGGTTTGGCACAAGGGCTTCCAGGGCCAAGGCCACCTGCTCGCCAGGGTGTTTCATATTCCAGTCAGATATCTGGGTGATAGGGGTTTGGTTTGGAGCCCACCTTCTAAGAATGAAAGAGACCACTTGGCTCTTTGCTTAATGTTTTGCAACCTGCCTTCACTGGCTGAAAGACAGACTCTTAGGGTTTCTGCCTAAACCATAAATGTTATGCTCTGTCATGTTGGCGCCTAGGAGCAAGGTGTTTTGTTTGGCTTGAGCCTCAGCCCCAGAAAGACCTTGCAGTGAAGGCGGGAGAGTAGATGGGCATTACAAGAGATGCTTGTAGAAGTAGTATATTACATGCTCCACGGTCCTCTACGTGGTGCCGGCTCTGAGTAGCCATCAGTGCTGGGGGGCGAAGAGGGACCCCTGCTCTCCTCCTACTCATCAAGCATGTGTTCAATGCCAGTTCTCCTTCTGGGCACTTTTATATGCATTGTCTCATTTGATCTTCACAACTCTCTCCTTGGTGGTGGGCTGGTGGACGAGACCCTGCAGCTGACATGCCTGCTCTGTCATCTTGATTCCTACAGATCACACAGACAGAGGTCCAGCAAGGACAGCAGCAGTTCAGCCAGTTCACAGATGGACAGGTAGGACACCCAGCCTGGGGAGGGGCAGAGGGTGAGGAGTTGTGGGGAGTAGTGGGTGATATCTGTGAGTTTGGATGGTTAGGGCAAACTGTCCCATCTTCTGTTAACGAGTGGACAGAAATTGTTAAAATAAGAACAGTCTTTAAATCAGGGTACCTATCCTTTAGATTTATAGATTCGTGGGAGCTGAAAATAATCTTAGACATTACATAGCCCCAATCCCCATTGTACAGATAAGTAGACTGAGCCCTAGAGATGGGAAGTGCCTTGTCTGCTCACTCAGCTGTTCATTGCAGAACCAGGACTAGAATGCATCCTCTGTAGGACTAGTTTTTCTCTAAGCCATGCTGCTTTTTAGTAACACGAACTAGTTGAAATGCAGAGAACATTCGCCCTCTCAAGCTCTCTCGGTGCCTGGAATTCAGTAGTTCTAAACTCGCGCGAGGAAAGAATCTTCCCTTTTCCCTCTGCCTTTCCCCTCACACTCAGTCCCAGAGACATGCCCAAGCTTGTGTTCTCTGCTGCCCAGAAGGGAGAGGAGCTGGCAGCAGGACCCACCTCTGGCTTCTGCCAGCACCAGGTGCTCGGCTCACATGCCAGCGCTCCTGTGGCAGGGGGTCTTGGCTTTTGGTTTCTTTAGGGACACCTGAGGAATCAAGTGTCCAGTTGGCCCTAACCTTCCATAGTGGAAGGTTCCATAGCATCTTCTCCGTCCCTCACTGGTCTTGGCTGTAGTAAGTGCTTAATCCCAGGTGACCTCGTCAGCTGGGCCCGTGTAGGAAATGCAGGTTCAGTGTAGCCTCCACCTAAGCCAGGTGTTCTGAGGACAGGAGGAGAGGGGGTAATCCTGCTGCCTCTGCCAGTGAGGATTACTGAGAGTTGGGGAAATGCTGACTTCCAAGCTGCTGGTACAGTGGTTCGAATTGCTTGTGTTTGTCACAGAGGAACAGCGTGCAGCAAGCTCGAGGCTCTGAGCTAACGGGAGAGGCAGAGCCCAGAGAAGTGAAAGCCACAGGAAATGCAACTCCCTGCACCTCTTCCCCGCCCACCACACACAGCCCCTCACACCGGGGTGGTGCCTCCTGTGTCTGCTGCTCCCAACCCCAGCAGAGCTCCACATCCCCTCCTCCCTCTGACGCCTTGCAGTGGGTGGTGGTTGAGGTATCTGGGGCCCCCAACCAACTCGAGGCCCATAGGGAGCTGAATGCCCCTCTCCCAGGGGTGACCTCACTCTCTCCTCTCCACCCCTCGCAGCAGCTCTACCAGATCCAGCAAGTCACCATGCCTGCCGGCCAGGACCTCGCCCAACCCATGTTCATCCAGTCAGCCAACCAGCCCTCCGACGGGCAGACCCCCCAGGTGACCGGCGACTGAGGGCCTGAGCTGGCAAGGCCAAGGACACCCAACACAATTTTTGCCATACAGCCCCGGGCGATGGGCACAGAGTCCCTCCCCAGAGGACCCAGCCGACCTCAGCGCCTCCTGCAGGCTAGGACACTGGTGCACTACGCCCCATGCCTGGGGGCAGAGATTCTCCAACAGAAAGATGCAATATTTTTTATTTCCTTTTCTTTTTTTCCTTTTTTTCTCCAAGGAATCAATATTTCAATATGTTGAGCTGTGTGTCCAATGCTATGAAATGAAAATATTAAATAACATATTTATGGCATTTTCTTGAAGAGTGTGGTTGAAGAAATATTTCTTTTGTTTTCCTTTTTTTGGTTCTTACCGCCACTTCTTTATAGGAGCAAATCTCTTCCGGGGTGTATGTTATCTCCTGACTCTTGGAACAGCTGCTGCCCCGGGGATTTGCCACCCGGTTCTGCCCTCAGATTAAATTAGGTGACCGCGTGTAGCTTCTTTTTCACTAGTAGTCCTCTCCTCATGCACTGCTGTTGCCCTAGCAACATCTGAATCCAGAGGCCGTGGAAACATTCCTTGCATTTAAGAGATGAACTCATTCACCACAGAGAGTGGATGGTTTCATTCCCAAACCCTTATCTCCCGGGGACCCAAGGAGACTAGAACTTTGTGCATTTGCCTCCCCCGACTCACCCATTTTTTATTTTATTTTTAAAATGCATTAAAAATTGTGCTAGTCTCCATTGCTGCATGGACTTCAAACTGCATGAAATGCAATAAATCTCATTTTAGATAATTTAGAGTCTGGGTTTCTGTGTCAGGGGGCATTTATGGGGCCACTTTCCTTGGGAAAGGCTTGGAAAGGTTTGTTTGCCCTCAGGTTGGGTGTCTCTGAAGGAGGGAGGAGGGGATGTCCAAAGCTAAGGGAATTTACACTGCATATCTGATTCAGACTGAGGTCTTCAGCTTTATTTTAAAAATAAAATGAACTTCATCAGAATCTAGTTGCTGCTCCGAGGTGCCTGCTTGCCTTAACTTCCTGGACGACCACATGTGGGCCAGACTGAGCTGTGGCTCCTTGGTTGAGGGTCCAGAGAGCATCTCATGGGAAAAGCTGTCACTGTCTTTCAAACAAGGACCCAAGCAAATCCCTCCACTCCTGCCTTGGCATAGGCTGGCACTCTGAGATGCCTGCTGTGGCCATGGCCAGGGGCATCTGCCATGGAGGGCAGCCCAAGCCCCTTGTCAGCCAGCATATCAGAAGGGTTCTACAGCCAGGGCCTGCTTCCTATTAATTGAAGCAGGAAGACTCAAGAGAGCATTTCATTTCCTCATTGGCTCTAGAGGCCAGTGGTGAGCCATCTTTCTTACCTTTACCATGCCATCCTTTCAGCTAGAACGAGGCCTATTGTCATAGAAAGAGCAGAGAACTAGGTGCCAAGAAAAGTAGGTGTTAATTTCTTCTCTGACAGTAATATGCCATAAAACCTTGGGCAATTCCCTTCTTTTTGGGACTGTTTTAAGGCACTGGGGGGAGAGGGGGTGTTGATGGGGAAGAGGCTTTAATATTAGATGGTTTCAACTCTGACCCTGATGCCCTTATAATTCCCCAAATATCCACCACTGTCAACCATGGCAAGTACTTGGATATCTTTGTCATCTATTCCATTTTCAACCGTTTACCTAAATGTACATTGCCTTATTCCACCAGAACAATTAAGATGGCTTACCTTGAAAACAGTACACAATGAAATAAAATATGACAAATTAGAATTACGTGTCTAGGAAGGAAGAATATAATTGAGTAGGAAATCAGGATCTTAGAAAACAAGAACACAAATACTCTGGCCATAAAAACCTACATAGTTGTTAGAATTAGGTTTCACCTTTGATCCTGGGCTTCCTGGCCGCCAAAACAAAGAGACCGGACCAGGTAAGAGATTCACACTATAAAAGGAAGAAAAATAACATTCTTTTGCAAAAGCAAAGGTTTTCCTGGTTTTAAGGTTTTGACTACATGGTACCCCTCCAGTATCATCAGGGTGGGTGAGGCAGGTGGGACTGTCACCATGAGAAGTCAGTAGGTCTGCCCCTGTGACTGAGTTTGGGGCAGCCCTACAGGCTTCTGACTCCCAAGTTGAATGCCCCTTGTCCTGTATCCCGTTATCTTTATTCTAGCTCTGGACTTTTCTCTGCAGGGGATCATCTGGCCTTTCCCACTGCCTGGACCCAAACACATCTCAGTGAGACAGCCAAGTATCTATTCACTGATTAGCTGCATGCCCAGCCCCACGTGGAGAGAGAGCAAGTGCGAGTGCACGCAAGGGCTGCTGGCCTCAGAGAATAGTTTGAAGCTCAGGTATTTCATTTCCTGGCTAACCCCCCATTATCAAGGCCACAGCACTGTCCCACTTTACTGCTCTTCGACTCATCCTTGAAAACCCAAATGTAGTGGAGTATCAGGCTAGTCAATGGGTCCTCATTTTCCCATAGACGTCCATTCTTATTTTGGAGATGTTTCGATCAGTTGTGATTGGCAAGCAGCTTCCTTGCTGAGCACGTTCCCTTTAAATTTCCCCGCCAGCAAGGCCCATCAGGGTGTAAACAAACACTTTGGTGCAGCCCAAGAGAGCCCCTATCTAATACCCAGCACGATCCCCTTACATCCGGAGCATTCTGTAGACACTTTTCCTAGCACTCGCAGCATCCGTCCTCCCAATGATCTTCACAATGACCCTGCAGGGGAGACAGGAAGAGGGATTGTGATCCCTGTGTTACAGATGGAGACATGGGAGGCCCAGCGAAGCACAGTGACTTGCCCAAGGTCACTCCATGAATAGGGGCCGAGCTGAAACCAAAACATTGGTCTCATGACTCCCTGTGCACACTCAGCTGGCCAAAGGGGGTGGGGAGTGAGGCTGTAAGAACAAGGCTTTACTAAATGTGACCTGCCTCCCTTTACTCTGCCTCCCCAAACCCACTAGCTGATGTGGAATAAATAAAGCAGTTGGGTCTCGTCTGTGGACAGTGGGTGGTTGGGTTAACTTTCCAGGAGGCTAATGTAGGAGACTGGGGGGCCCTATTGTGAACAGACCACCTCGCCGGCCTCTTTGCTGCTCAGTTCTGCCAGAGCCACAAGGGGGCAGCGTGCAGAACTCACCCAAGTCTCTGGGAGGTGCCCTGTCCTACCCTTGGCCAACTTGAGACAATTCTAGGAGCTATGGGGGTAGGACTGTCCCCTTTCTCAATAGGTACTAGATCCTTAACCCTCTTCCAGACAAGACCCTTAACTTTTAAAGAGAGGGACCTCCCTAGGGCAACAGGACTGGAAACACTACCATTTCCAGAGTATTACATCAGGGTAGGTGGTTAGATTTTAATAAGGACTTTCTGACAGCCCAAGTTCATTCACTGCCCTTCCCATCTCACCAACTTTGTGTCTTTCCACTCTCCTCTCTCCCACACTCTATGCTTCTGTCACAATTACTCACTGACCCCTGAACTCACCTCCATGTTTTCAGAATGTACTGGCTCCAATGCCTGGAACATCCTTTTACTTCCTTTTCCACTTATTGATCTCCTATACATCCATCAAGTCCCCATTTAAATGCCCCTTGCTGAGAAACTTCTAACTCCT
The DNA here is from genome assembly GCF_021613505.1 of Equus quagga. NCBI lineage: Eukaryota > Metazoa > Chordata > Mammalia > Perissodactyla > Equidae > Equus > Equus quagga. Next base: position 17,447,070 of record NC_060271.1, on the reverse strand, counting down.
GAGGCAGAGTTATCGAAGACCTCTTCAATGCTCCCGAAGCAACTTCTACAGCCTCTATTATTTGTGCTGATATACACAGTCATTCAGCAAATATTTCTTTGGCACTTTGTGTGTGTCAGACATTGTTTTGAACATTGTGAAGACAGCTGAAAACAAGTCAGAGGAGGTTTGTGCTATCGTGGAGCTTACATTGGGTTGGGGGCACAGGGAGAGGTGGGAATGGGAGAGAGACTACAAACACAGACCTGAAGAAACCCCTTATCACTTGGTTAGAATTTTCTAGTTTTGGTTGTTTTCCTTACAGACGGTCCTCCTCCAATTCAGGGTCATCTTTGCGCCTCCAGAGCCCAGCACAGGGCTTGGCAGCAAGAGAATAACAGTAACCGAGGAGGGAGCGAACGAACGTGAGCCCTTCCCTGCCGACCAGCCTCCAACACTGCACACCCACACCATCCCACCTCTGCTGGTTTGCTGTCAACACTGCATTTTTCTTGTTAATTTTCTCTTGAGCCCTGATAATATGCCAGGCAGGGGTAATAGGTGGAGATTATTCTTTTAAGAAATTTCTGTGTGGGAAAATAGATCTAAAGCTTGGTACCCAAATGGATTATCTCATTTCTTCTGCACATCCTCATTAGGTGGATATTATTCTCTTCATTTTATAAGTGAGAAACTGAGGCTCAAAAAGGCTGAGAAATTACCCAAGAGCACCAACTGGCTGAGTGGAGCCAGATGCTCCAAGAAGCCGCCTGTCCCAGCCGGCTTAGCCCCATCGGTCTCGTCCTCTCTGTCTGTGATTCTTTGCCTACAGAGAATGAGAACACAAACCACCCCCAACTCCTGGGTAGGGACCTACCCTTTGTCTCACCACTCTAGCCATCCATAAGCCTCTGTAAGGTGGCATCTGACCTCTCAGGAGGAGAGGACCCTAGGGTGGAGGTCAAGTGTCTGGTCACATGAGCAACTTGGTCGTGGCCTCCTCAAGGTCCCCTGAGCCGGGCTGGCAGTGTTACCTCCCTGCTTAGGTGCTGGGCCACTACCATGGCCCAGGAAGGGGGCATAGGAGGACAGCAAGGCTGGCACCCAGCTGGGCCAGGCTGGGCTGGGCTCCTCTGGCCAGCTGGTGCTGAGGAGAGGTCCAAAACAGCCCAGCCTCTCTGCAGCCCTGAGCTCCATCACCCCTCCAGCTCCTGACCCCTCCCCTATCCCCCTGTGCACATCTCCTTCAGCGAAGGTGTGTGGGACAGAGCTTTCTAAGATCTTGTATGTGTCAAAATGTCTATATTTTGCCCTTTATTTAAATGATGGTTTGGCAATGTATGGAATTCTAGGTTCACAATTATTTGCACTCAGCACTCTGAAGATACTATTCCATTGTCTTTTGGCATCTGTTGTTGCTGATGAGACGCTTACTGTCAATTCAATTATTGGACCTGTGTAGATAAGCTATCTTTTCTCTCTGGTGGCTTTTAGAATTTCCTTTTTATTCTTGATATTCTACACTTTGGCTACAAGGTGTCTAGATGTAGTTTTGTTTTGTTTTTAAAAATATCTTAGTAGGCAGTCTATGGGCCTTTTAAATCTAGAAATTCACATCTTATTTCTGGAAAGAGCCTAGTCACTCTTTCCAGTATCTTTTTCTGGAGCTAATAATATATGTGCTAGAGTTTCTCATTCTATCTGCTATGTCTCTTTTCTTTCATATGTTTAATCTCTTTGTTGTCCTGAGGAGGATTTCTTCAATCTTAGCTTCTAATTCACTAATTCTCTCTTCAGCTGTATTTACTAACACATCTGATTTTGTTTTAACGTCGGTGACTTTAGTCTTCATTTCTAAAATTTCTAGATAGCTCTTGTCAAATTTGCTACATGTTCCTGTTTGATATCTTTCTGTTCTTGTTTTACAGATGCTATTCCTTCCTTTACCTTCTTGAAGATTTTGACTATATTAAACTTCCTTCAGATTGCTCCGTTATCTCTAGGTCTTTAAGTATGCATTCTCCCTTGAGAAAGACGTCTTCTTCTTATGTGTTGTGAAGTTTATCCTTGAGATAGTTGTTTTTGGCACATTTTCCTGATTGTGCCCTAGGATAAAGAGGCCACCCTAAGGGATGATTTCTCAGTTGTATCTGCCCAAGCCATGTGGAAGTGCACCAGCCCCAAACTGGCTCTTACATTAGTGTCTTGCCTTGGGATTTTGGCATGGTGTGGATATCAAATCCTGAACCCACACCCCATGTGGACAGGCTTGAGGTGTCATACTCAGATGGGTACGCTTTTTATCCAAAGCCAGGGCCAGGTAGCTAGCAGGCAGAGATATCTTAGTCCTGCTTATGGCAGACAGCACATTTCCAGACCCAGCTCTAAGCAGGGAGCCTACTGTAGCCCCTGCCACTGGTGGGGTTTAGAACTACACTTCCCATCCCTCTGGAAAACTGAACCCCTTCTCAGAGGTACAGCTTCAACTCCTGCTCACCTGCTCACCACTGGAATTCCCTCTCATTTCTGGCCCTTAGAGATTTCTCATTCTTGCTTTTGAGTTTGGATATGTATTTTTTTAAAATTATCCAGCATTTATCTTGTATGTCTAATATTTTAAGGAGGAAGGACTTCAGTAAGTGTTTGACCTAGAAGTCCCACTCCGTGGGCCTCCCAGCCCTGTCCCTGAGCCCCTAGCCTCCTTTCTGAGCTCCCATTCTCCTCCCTGAACCCCTATGTCCCTTACCAAGCCTCACCCCTTTTCTGAACCCCCTTCCCCGCTGCTCCATCTGCAGTCCCTCTTACTCACATCCTCTCCCTCCTTGAGCCTACATCCAAGTTTCTCCCACCAGGGGGTGGGGAGCAGGGTAGCTTTCCTCCATTGCACTCTTGGCAACTCCGAAAAGTCCTTCCTCCTCATTTTCCAACCGACTCCACTGTCCCAGTGGCTCTCAAAGATCGTGGAGCCTCCCAGAAGGACCACAATAGTGTTGTCTTCTGCATGGTCTCCTAGGAGTTGGGGTCAAGGAGGAAGAATCCTGAAGGCAAAGGAGGAGCTGCATGAGAAGGGATGGCTTTGACCTTCACTTCCACACTCTCTTCTCCCTCAGTGTCTCCTCTTTGTGGGCCCCCCTCCAACCCTGAGGATCAATGGGGGTTCACTTTCACTGAGCTCAGCGCACTCCTCCTTCCCCACTTCCTCTGGCTGGGAGCTGACTGGCCCAGCAGGCCAACTGGTCTGGGCTGGGGAGAGCTCGATGGCACACCCAGATCTGGGGGGAGAGAAATTCCCCGAGCCCCTCCAGCAACTCTCACCTGCTGTGTGGCCTACGTCTCTTGTCCTCTCTGGGGCACCTTGTGAAAGGAAGCAAGTTTGGTCTTTCTCTCAGACTTCCTCCTGCTCTCAGTGGACGTGGATCCCTAGAGGTGAATAATGGATGTGATGCTGTTACCCCATGAGCACTCTCCACTCCCATCCCCTCCTCCTAGGAAGCCCTCCAAGATTGAGAAGAGCTGGTAGGACTAGAGAATTCTCACAGCATCTCGCCTTTCCACCCGAACCCACACCTGAAGAACAGTGAATCCATGGTTCATGTCTGTACAGCCTCCTGTATGATCATGACTTTGTCACGCATTATTGCACTCAGTCCTCGCAAGAGCTGGGGAAGGTGGGGCGAGGTGGAGTGACTTGCCCAAGGTCACCAGTTAGTCCAGAGGTAGAGCCAGGAAGCCCAGCCATGACTTGTAGTTCAGTGCTTTTCGGCCCTGCACTGCCAACCTCCCACTCCTCCCCTCCTCAGCTCTCTCCTGCAGAGCCCCAGCCTCTTCAGCATGCCCAGGCTCAGGACTCGCCCGGCTTCCTGCTTCCTCTCAGGTCAAACTGGACCCTTCAGCCTAGCATTCCAGGCCTCCTGTGTCCCCCTTGCCAACTTGCTCTTCCTCCCCCATGCTCTATAACACCCTCCCCACCCCGACGCCCCACCTGCACACACACACATGCAGCACAGCACAGGGCTGAACAGCTACACTCGGCAAGTCTCTCCACAGACCCTTAGTCTTCTTGTCTGTATGATGAGATGGGAACAGTCTTACCTCACAGGGCTGCTGGGATGCCGATAGACAAGGCAGGGAAAGCATCCTGCCCAGAGGCTCAGCATTTAGCATGGGCCGCACTGATGGTAGCTGCAAGCATTATTGGTTGCACTTCTCTGCACCTCTCAAAGTCCTCCCCACCCCATCCCCAAGGAGGCCCCCTCGGCCATTGCCTGTGGAGATTTCTACCTCCTCTCACTGCTACCAGCCCTTAGAGCTGTAAGAAAACCCAGGGCGCTTCTGGGGTGTGGAGAGGAAGGAGGAGGAGGTCTGCTGGGTGGAACCTGACCCCCTCACCTCCATTCCACCAGAACCCCTCTGCTTGAATGACTTTTACACGTTGGGGTGCTACCTTACGATTCTGTCTGGGAAAAGGATTCCATTGCTAATAAAGTCTGAAAACCACTGACTTAAACCACCCCCTTGCTGCTCCGAGAAAGGAACCTGCACCCTTGGTTGACCTGTGGTCACACTGGGAATCAACGACCAGCCCCTAGTCTGAGCCACTTCCAGACCTCAACTCTTTCAGATCCTGGAGTCTCTACCCCTACAGGAGAGAGTCCTTTAACAAGGATTGGGCCATCTGTTGTTCCCCTCAGCTCCCCACCTGATCATAGGGCCCAGTGTACAGTAGGCAGGTGCCAGCCCGGGGAGAGGACAAGTCACAGACAGTTCTGGGGTCACCCACTGGCTGTGTATCCTTAGGTAAGACCCTGTACCTCTCTGAGCTTCAGCTTTTTCAATGTGCAAAGGGCTGCTCTCAGTCCCAGAAGGGGCAGGGCCTGGCACATCGTTGGTGCTCGGCAAATGGGAGCTCTCTCCCTCCCCACCCGTGCTCTCAATCAATACTCGCTCCATTGATGGATGGCGGTGACAGTGATGAAGTACAGGAGATCTTGGAGCCCTGCTCCCTTCTAGTTGTACAGATGGGAAACTGAAGCCCAGAGCGGGGAAGGGACTTGCCCAGGTGGGACAGTGAGTGAGTCTGGGCAGAGTGGGGACGATTTGGCAGTGTTACCAGGGAGAGAGGTGGGAGCTGGGGGGTGGGAAGGAAGCTGCTGAGGGTAGGGTGAAGGGAACAGGTGGGAGAGAGTGAGGGAGGAGGGTGGAAAACCACAGCACTCCCCCGTCCTCCAGGAGCGGGGCTGGCTGAGAGAGCCTGAGACAGCTGTTTGCTCAGAAAAGTGTCTTAGTCACTAAAGGCCATGGTGGGGAAAGTCCATCCTCCCGGTCATGTCCTGGGAATCCGGATGGGGGCAGGAAGGGTGCCCGGTGACCCGCAGAGTGGCCACCTGTCCTCTCTGAACCAAACTCTTTCCTCTGCCTCCTCCACTCCCCTATGAGCTTGCACACAAGCACGCACACACACACACACACACTCACCCCAACTAAACTTTGCTTATGGCCTCCTAGAATCATCTTCCCCCTCACCCCTTAGAAATCGTTCCATGTCTCTGCACTTTAAAAAGTAGTGGGCCTGTCCCTCCACCACATAGGCACCTGTGGGAGAAACAGACCTCTGTGCTCTAGGAAAGTCCTTCCTGAGCTCTAACTTCCATCCCTCTAGGTGCAACCACAGTCTCTTTCCTCCTGCTGCTGCTGTTGAGGGGTAACCTGGAGCTGGAGTTGGGAAAGATGATGAGAGACCCTCCCCCCACAGTGGGGGCTCCTCACAGGGAGAGGAAGGGACTGTTGCAGTCCTCTAAATGGGAAGAGAGGCATGGGGTCCAGGGGTGATGCTGAGCTTCAGGATGAGATTTCCCAGAACAGACCCAATTTCAGATATTCTGGGTGTTGATAAGGGCGACGTGGGTTCAAGTGCCATTTCTGCCGCAGAAGAGCCTCGAAAAGACCCAAGGAACACCCCAGATCCCTTACAACTGCTGTCCTTCCCACCATGCAAGTCCCTAGACCCAGTCTCATCTCCCAGGACCCCTGATTGACCAAGCCCAGACAGGCAGGCCCCCAGAGTCTGGGAGGGCAGTGCCACATCTCTAGGGAGAGGATGGGCTAACCTAGCCCCAGCGCTGCATCCATAGCTGGGCTCTGGGGTCCAGAGACCTTTCCCAGCTGCTGGTGAGGACCGGGCATCACCTGCCCAGGGGCACCAGGCTCTGTCCCGGAGCACCCAGAGCCCGGAGCAGGGGGAGCGATTCAGGTCAGACCCCAGAAGGCCCCGCTGCTTTGCAGAGGCAAAACAGTCACTATCGGGGTAGGAGCGTAAGCCGGCTGCCAAGCCCACTTGGGGACCCCCCCC